>NW_017672971.1:17106-29456 GCF_001879085.1 Nicotiana attenuata
AGAGTTTCAGTATTATGACTTAATAATTATTTGTGTTAATTGAATCATGAACTGTATAAAAAGGGTTAAGGTTGTTGAATTGGTCGGGCTTGCCTAGCAGTGTGTTGGGCGCCATCACGATCGGGGTTGGGGTCGTGACATCCGGCCTAGGGAAATCCATCTCGGAACATATACAACACTAACTACAAGTCAACCAGTACCGAGGAACAAGGGTAATCCAACCCTGAGGAGAAATCCATCTCCAGGTATGTATGTATATATATATATATATATATATATATATATATATATATATATATATATATATATATACACACACACACACACACACACACACATACACACACTCAACCACTCGGTACCGCATATGGCCATCCGGCCCAGGGAAATCCATCCCGGAACATACTCATCGCTGACTATAAGTCACTCGGTACCGAGGAAAAGGGTAATCCAACCCTGTGGAGAAATCCATCTCCAGATATCAATACTTCGGACAAATTCATGTCCAGGGACATCCATCCCTCAAAATATCATCTGCGCTCACTAGGGGTGTGTTACAGACACCGAATGGGCTCCAACAGCCCAAGCGCTATCATAATCATCAACAACCGCTGCGGCGTGCATCCCGATCCCATAACTGTCACTCAACATTTGGCTCTCGGCCTCACTCAGTCATCACTCTCCAGTCTCACACACGGGCTCACAATGCCATGAAAACTAGTCCGAAAAAATGATATGATGTGCCAAATAATAACAACCGAGACTAAGACATGATATGACATGCATGAACAAGACTGAGTACAGAATATCAATGAAACTAACGAGATGACAGCAAGAAACGACCACTCGGGTCTCAACAGTATCGGAGTGAATCCCTAACATGATATCTAGCATGATTTACAGCTCATTAACTTAATCACATGATAGAAACAAAAATATCAGCAAGAAAGAGTCACTAAGCGGTGCCATGGAATGAACCAGGCCACAATTCTCACGGTGATCACTCCCAGAAATTCAAACAAAATATTTTCTTTCATTATTTTGCAATTTTGTGGATTTTTGTTGACAATTGATTGCATTTATTTGTGCATTTTAATTAGTGAAAAATACAAAAATACTTGGCATTTGCATTTGGGAGTTAATTTCACATTTTAGGATTAATTAGTAATAAAGTGGTTTTAAATAAAGAAAATAGCAAAATTGGTTCTTTTGGCATTTATACTCTTAATTGTCTTAGTTTGCGTTTAATTAGGAATTATGGTATTTGGAAATTGAGCAATATAATTTTAGAAGTCAATTTGGGTTTTATTTGTCGATTTGGCATTTAATAAAAATCAGAAAATAGAAATACAAAATAAAAGGGGAAAAGAAAAGAAAAAAAATAAAGAGAATTAAAAGGCTGCTCGAATTTGGGCTGGATTTTAACTAAATAACCCCAGCCCAAAGAAACCCTCCCAAACCCGTTTGAATTGGCCCAAACCAAATCCGGTTTGCCCCATTACTTAACCAAACGTCCCCGTTTTGATGGTCTTAAATCCCAACCGTCAAGGATCTTTGATCCAACGGCTGGGAACTGATTTAATTCTCATATATAATGGTCGGATCACCCCCCTACCCCCCAAGCCTTCGTCTCCCGCACCCAAACCAGACCTGTGTAACGCCGCCCTACGCCGCCGCCGGAAATCGCCTCACGACGGCGGTCGGCCTCCATTTCCATCCAAAATTACACCCCTTACTCCTCTCCTCCTCCTCGTTACAGATCCACAACCCGTTTCCCTCGAACCCCAACCAAACTCGTCGAATCTTCAACCAAAGTTTCCCGGCCAAAACTCAACCTTCTCCAAACTCAACCAAATTTACAACATGGAACCGCCTTGATCTCCTCTATCAAATTCCCCAAACCCCGTCCCTCAAATCTCACCAGAATTGTTCGAATATTCAATCAAATTTCGGACCAAAACCCTAATTTTCTCAAATTTCGCCAAATTGACACCACGTGACCCCCTCATCTCCCTCATGAGGAATTCAGCGTCAATAACACTCAAGTCTCACCAGAGATGACCGGATTTGAACCTTGAGAGTTAGCCGGATTTTTGAAGACCAGATCGATGAGGTTCTGTTCTTTTTCTTTTTTTTTCTTTTCTTGTTTAATTGATTTTGTAATTTTTGAGCTCTAGTTTGGTCTTCGTTTGTCTGAGTCTGTGTACACGATTTCTGATTTAGAGTCTAAATTTTTTTAATTTTTTTTTGATATTGTTAGTTTAACTCAGTGGTTAGTTCTCTAGTTTCGATTTTATCAAATAGTTTAATTTCGATTCTGTGCATGACTTTTGACATGAATTATACTTTAGTTTCCACTTTTACTTGTTAGTTAATGCCTAATTCACTATAGGATAATTAGTGTTCATTTAGAGTTAAAAGTCCAATTCCAATTAATTAGAGTAGTTAGCTCAAATGTTAAACTCTGTTTGGTTATAGCTGATTGATCCCTAGTTAGTATGGTTGTTTGGTCAGTTAACAAGGCTGACTAGAGTTAGTAGACTAGGGTTAGAGGATGGGGTTTGGATTGGCAATTCTCAGGTTAAGTCAAGGGTAGATGGGGCAATGCAGAATAGGGGATCTTTGATAACTGAATTAGAAACTCTAGAACACTCTAGAATGGGGTTCAATTTAGAATTCTAGGAAACTTAGTAAGATAACTTGAAACACAAGTCAGTAAATTAGGGACTAAGGGATAAAATCTGAAAATAAAAGAGGGGGAAAAAGTGTGAGGGGGATCTAGAAGCTTCCCCCTGAAATTTGCCTATAAAAGGCAACCCCCTTACCTTCATTCACAAGCTGGAGCCTCAAAAAAAAAAATTCCCCCAAAATCTCTTCAAGCTTCACAGATCTGAAATTCAAATTTCAGATCAGAAATTCCTTTAGATCTTGGCATCTTCAAAAAGAAAAACCAAAAAAAAAGGCAAACATAGCAAAAAACCAAAACAATACTGTTACATTGATCATTTAGGATCAGAAACAGTTCGAGTTTCTCTGTTTTCTGTTCTATAGTCGAGATTTACAGCATGCAGAGTCATTTGGGGTTTATTCGAGTTGTTGTTGATTGACTTTGATTGTTGGAGGTGTTCTGTAATTCCTGGGTTGAATTTCGAATTGTTGTGAGTGTATTCAAGCTGGTTTTGGGGTGCTTCAGTGGTGGAGATTGTTGCTGTGTTTGATCTATCACTGGATTTTTAAACTTGTTCCTGAATTTGCTGTGTCAACTGATTTATTACTGGATTTTGAACTTATTCCTGGGTTGCTGCTGAGAACTGTTATTGCTGCTGATCTCTTCTTCTTCTTATTGCTCTCTGATTTCCAGGTACACGCTTGAATCCACTCTGTTGTAACTCTGAGCTTGAAATGGAATAAAATTGCTCACCTATTTGATCCTGAAATATGCTGCCTGGACTGTTGTGTGTTGGTAGTTAAATAGACGTTAGATATAATTGTTCAGCATAGTTTAAAGTCGGTTTGTATGTGTATAAATCCTGGATTGCTAATTGAGACTGGACCAGACTGTTTTCGATATTGTTGAGACATTTGGAATTAATTGTAGTTCACTTTCCTAATATCTGAATACTGCATATGAAGGTTAGAACTAGACTGCTGTAAATCTTGAATATAAGCCTGTTTTTTTTTTTAAAAAGCTACAGCCTCATGGTATTAATTTGAATAGGCTTATTAATATCAAACCAGGGTATTTGCACTATTCATGCTGAGTTTGCACGACTCTAACAGTCTATTGTAATTGATGACCACTCTAGTGTAACGGTCATGTTCATTGCATTTAACATGTAATATGATACTTTCCTCCGGTTTGTTTTTCACCATTAGTGACATCTATGAACTCACCAGTAGGCAAATAGATAAAAATTGATAATCTGAGCATGAAGCTAAGCTAAAACGATCGACGACCTATTAATATGAATAAGTATACTTTGCTCTTCCTTGTACAAGTTATTGAGTGCAATTAAAATAACCTGAAGTAAGTAGATTTACGTTTGTTGAATCGAGGTTCTAATTGGTTTGGCGTAGGCCCAGGCCCAGTTCTGACTCCATTCTCTTTTGGGCCTGGGCCAAGGCGTTTGATGGACCAGTTGAAATCGTGCAGACCTGGGTGTAATTTCTCTTCGTTGGGTTTATCTTGGAGCCCAATGGCTGGACTGTGGTGCAAAATTATCATTTGGTCCAGTAACGAATTAAGTAGGACTTTTCCTTCATTATTAGAGATAAATAAAAATAGAGAATCATAGTTGCTTTTAGGTTTGCCTTTTAAATAATAAATGAGATGAGCCTCGCCAAATAAAATACATAAATTTTGGGGCCCTCCTTAAATACTCCTATTAAAATACTTAGAATTTGGGGCGTGCCGTTTAGCGAATTTCACGGCCCTTCGCAAAGATAATAACCCGTTAGTCGCTTTAGGCGCGCTTTTAATAATTTTACCTTCCTTACGGGTGTGCATTTCATGCAACCCAAATCCAAATTCCAAAACGTTGAATAAGAATGTGTCGAGGATCCGGGTGCATTTCATGTGACGTGATCCAAAAACACGTTTTTAAACGACGTTCACTTTCTAAAAAAATTTTAACTAAAAGCGGTTAAATAATTCTAAAATTGCACTATAGGTTTGAACATGTATAAAAATTAAATTTTAGCCATTTATAATAATCTAAGCGACCGTGCTAGAACCACGGGATCCGGGGGTGCCTAACACCTTCCCTCGGGTTAACAGAATTCCTTATTCAGAATTTCTGG
The DNA here is from genome assembly GCF_001879085.1 of Nicotiana attenuata. Lineage (NCBI taxonomy): Eukaryota > Viridiplantae > Streptophyta > Magnoliopsida > Solanales > Solanaceae > Nicotiana > Nicotiana attenuata. The sequence goes on from NW_017672971.1 coordinate 21,907, forward strand.
TTCGCAGACTCCAATTGGGAAGTCGAAATTTTTCTCGATTTGGGATTTAAATTAAATCGGTGACTTGGGACACCCAAAAGCCAATCCTTTCCCAAGTGGCGACTCTAAAATATAAATAAATAATCACATTTCGAATAATGTCACTTTAAATGAAAAAACTCCATTATACATTATCCTTCGGGGTAAGTGTGTAAAAAAGGAGGTGTGACAGCTCTGGCGACTCTGCTGGGGAAACGAACCCAGAATTTTGATTCAGGGTTCAAGAATTCGAGCTTAGTATAATTGTTATATTTGGCTTTATCTGATTTTTCTACATGTTCCATGCTATATGTGCTAAATATTTTACCGCTTTGATATTATCTGAATTGTATATATAAAATTGTTACGAAGCCCTTCTCTTCTCATCTCCGAGGATGTGCTCACTGGTTGAGACTCTCTATTCTGTTAGTGTCAATACCTTAAAATAAGAAAGAGGCCAGACAAGTTACTAAGTCAGATGGCCTTTTGGTTCCCGGTACGTAGCCCCCTCCTCGACTCGAGTTGTCCGCTCGGGTACACAGTCTAGAACATATACTCAGGTTTTGAACCTAGAATAACTCGACCTCATGCCGGATCCCTAGTAGGACGTTTGTTTGCATCATGTGCATTTGACTTAGGGGACTCAACACAGGGGTTGGGTCCGTCTAGGACAGGTGACCTAAAATGAATTGACCACCCTGATGCATCCTACGTGCTACTTGCGCATTTATTTGCTCGGCTCTGCATGTTGACCGGCTTGACTAAATGAGTGAAAATTGAGCAAAATAAGCAGTGTTAGGACTAAGTGAGGGTGACCATTTGAGAAAAACCAATGACCAAATAGTACCGAAATGCTGCCGGATTTTTGAAAAATGAAAAATGGAAAAGAGAAAAAATATTTGAAAGAAAAACAAGAAAAACATAGAAAGAAAATTGTTGTTCAAAATAGTTTTTGGCAAATCTGCCCGAACTACGCTGGTTTGATTCTCATCGGATGTGAGATACGTAGGCAACACTCATCGGGTCCAACCACCCTTTTTGCAAAAAATAGCCAAAAAAATGATTTTAATTTTTGTCAACAATAAGTCAGGTGATGCCATTCTTGCTTAAAATAAGCCGAATGTCCCCAAAAGGGCGCCGGAAGGCTGTTTTTGCAAGAACAGCCACCTTGAATCATTTTTAAAAGGGTTTGCGGACACAGCCTTAAAATCTTCCGCCCAGAAGTACTGAAAGGCCGTAACTGCAAGACCAAGTCTTTGTTTTTCTTAAATGGAAATTTTGCAAAAATAGCCTTTTTTCGTCAAGTTAAGTCATTAAATCACTTTAAATAAATGTGCAGGATGAGCACGATTCAAAATAAATCTTTCTCAATCATGAATAAAATCCCTTTGGAGTTGCGTCTGTGGTGGAACGATCTAGGAGGAGAAGGACAAGATGAAGTCAAAAAATATTTGAAAGGGCTTACCGGTTTGTTGGAAATTACGCCTCGGGGAGACATCATAAGGGCATTAGTTACATGTTGGGACCCGGCGCACAACGTTCCATTTTTCAGACTTTGAACTCACCCCGACCTTGGAGGAAATAGCCGGGTACATCGGACATGCTGAGGTCCCTTTAAGACACAAGTACTTGATTGCCCCGAGAACCGTGGCCGTGCACAAATTCTTAGACTCACTGAAGATAAGCAGGACGGTCCACAACACAGATTTGGCGGATGGCTTTTGTACTCCACACTTCATATACCATAGAGATGGCCACATCGGAGGGTTCAATAACCCGGAAAACAAGATATGTAGCAAAGGAAGCCGCCAAAAATGGGAAAAACATAAACGTTTTGCTTTTATGGTGGTCTTTTTGGGGCTTTTAGTATTCCCGAGGAAAGATGGAAATATTGACATAAAGATAGCCGGGGTCGTCAGCACTCTACTCACTCAAGCAAAAAGCACTCTTGCGCCCATGATATTAGCTGAAATCTTCCGCGCTCTTACAGCCTGCAAAGCCGGAGGAGGCTTCTTTGAGGGGTGCAATCTCTTGTTGCAAATGTGGATGAACGAACACCTGTGCCATCGTCCTCAGTTCCTAAGTTATGGGTCTACAGAGAAAACCTGTATAGAGGAGTTTTATACAAGGATTAAGGGGGTCAGCTTGTCTGAAGGATTCACAGGCTGGACATCATACTTTCGGTCCCTCACTGCCAGTCAAATAGAGTGGACGTTTGGGTGGTTACCTGTCGATGAAATCATATATATGCCAGCAGCGGGGCCACACTTCCTCTTAATGGGTCTTAAGAGCATCCAGCCTTATGCTCCGTATCGGGTTTTAAGGCAACTCGGGAGATGCCAAGTAGTGCCAAAGGATGACGATCTTAGTATCCAAGTAGTTGAGATTAGTCCTGATGGCCAGTTTCCTGAAGCAAGGGTGCGTCAAGTTTGGAGCGAATGTCACTACTTGACGGCAAATACTTGTGTCCGGGATCGTTCTAAAGGAGAAGTGTCACTTGAGTATCATGCCTGGTATAGAAGGGACGTTGCATTTGGGAGGCCGGCCAAAAGACCTCACCTCCAGGATTTTGTCGAATCATCACAAGAACAATGGGCCTGGTTAGCTAAATAAAATGAATATAGAGCTAAAATAGGAGAACTGGAAAAGCAAGTCCGAGACCTTCAGTTTGAAAATACTGTGCAAGCTGCAGTCGATGAGGGTGAGAAAAAGAAATTGGCCAAAGAGAATGAAGCCTTACGAGCCCAAATTCAAAAGATGAAGATAGCGGCCGAAGATCCCGTCAGGAGCGCCAAAGATGTAAAACTTATAGAAAATCTAAGGCAAAAAGAATACGATCAAATAGGCATGGTTAAACAGTTGAAAGAAGAATACGATAATGAGGTCGCGGGGTTAAGGAAAAGGGTCATTGCCACAGAGAACAAAATGATCAAATAGGCAAAGGAATTCAAGATTGAAAGAGAGCATTGTTACGCGGCATTGGCACAATTAGAAATGGACTTGCAACAACTCCAGGAGCAAAACCAGATAGCCGAGCAGACTTTGGAGGCCAGGGCCCAACAGATAGGGCGGTTGCTTCAGGAAAAGGGCAGAATCAGAGAAAGAATCTTAACCGTTGCTCACTACATTACTAGGAAATGCCAAATGTGCGAGAATATGACTCGCACCACTTTCTTTGCATCGGTGATGATATTTGTGAAGCAAATAATGAGTGACCTGGACAGACTTCAAGGGGAACTTGCATATAGGCCCGCGGCGAGACCGAATGATGTCCCGCGGGCACCAGGAGCTTTAATGTATTCGTGATTGTCATATTACCTTTTTTCTAGAATCTGTCAGTGTTTGAGTCTGTATTTTCTTTTCGCTAAGAGTCTGTCAGTTGTTTGAGTCTGTATTTTCTTTTGAAATAGAATAGTTGACGTTGGAGTCTGTAGTTTTTTTTTTTATCAGAGTCTGTTATGTTGTTTAATTCGTCAGTTTTGAGTCTTTATAATCAAAGTATTTGCTATCAATAAACTTGAAAATCCCAAAACATTTTGCTTCTATTTTACATTTATTTTGCAAGAACTACGCTTGGTCTGATTCATGCGGGGTCATGATACGTAGGCAATCTCCATAGGATTCGACCGTAACCCTAAGGAAAAAAGGGAAGAGAAAAGATACGAGGGAGGGAAATAAAAGAAAAACAAGAGAGGAAAAGAAACGCAAAAAGAGAAAATAAGGAATCGAGACAAACCATGGCAAAAGAAAAGGGAAAAGCAGAAAATGAAAAAATAGAGGGAAAAGAAAAATAGAAAGAGAAAGAAAAGCAAGAAAAACAAATCAAAAGAAGAGAAAATAGAAAAAGAATAGCCGGGATGACACATGCAACCATTGCAAACACGTAGACATCCGTTTAACTGTATAGGTGCATCACACCCCAATGTGCGATTACCTATCTGTTACTTGTCTCAAACTAACCGTGTGTTGCTGTCAAATCCAGCTTAGCTTTAGAAACGGTGGTTGGTTGTGGTAAGCTGGCATCGCATCAATACTTCACCAGATCAAAAGGAAGTGTGGAAATGCCTACAGAAATGACTTTGCCCGCAGTTCCCATCTCTGAGGACATCCCCATCTTGGGGATCCCGGCATCTGAGTCTGTCACAGCTGAGGAGAACTGGATACTACGTCTCCGACTCATGGAGATGTGGGACGCCTGGACCAATGGAAGAGAGCCTCCAAGCGCCATCCCGGAATTTCCTGAACTATTCCCTAGATCTGGGGGTTCCTCCAATATCCCCATCAGTCACCCTCATACTCCGTTGGGACAGCCTACCATGACCGCTTACTTCGTCGGAACACCCTCTGAGGTCCGCCCCCAGGTGTTCCCAGCAGGAGCAGCTCCTAACATCTTCACTGCTCCACCATGCTCTGCTACAACACAACCTTCACTGCCAAGGCCCGCCTTTGATCCCTCAGCTTTCACCTTCCAAAATCCTGTCTTTCCAGTGGATCCCCCTCAATATCCCACATATAATTACTCTCAGCCACCACCATTTGAGCTTATGCCAGGACAAGATCAAACTCCCAAAGCTACTGAACAAGATGAGATAGCGAAAAGAATGAGAAGCCTTGAACAGAGTTTAAAAAATATGCAAGGCTTGAGCGGGCAAAAGAGTGTCTCCTATACAGACCTATGTATGTTCCCGCATGTACATTTGTCGTCAGGGTTCAAAACACCAAAATTTGAGAAGTATGACGGACACGGTGACCCCATTGCTCACCTGAAGAAGTATTGCAATCAGTTACGGGGAGCCGGTAGCAAAGAAGAATTGTTGATGGCATATTTTGGGGAAAGCTTAATTAGCATCGCTTCAGAGTGGTATATGGACCAAGATGTCTCGCGTTGGCATATTTGGGATGATCTGTCCCGAGACTTTGTTCGACAATTTCAGTACAACATAGACATCGCGCCAGACAGGAACTCCTTGGCAAATCTAAAGAAAAAGCCCTCAGAAAGTTTCCGCGAATATGCAATTAAGTGGCATGAACAGGCGTCAAGAGTGAAGCCTCCGATGGATGAGGTAGAGATGGTCACTGTTTTCCTTCAAGCCCAGGAAGCAGACTACTTTCAGAATATGATGTCAGCCATGGGCAAGCCTTTCGCAGAGGCAATAAAAATCGGAGAGATGGTAGAGAATGGGCTAAAAACGGGTAGAATCTTGAGCCAGTCAGTCATAAGAGCAACCTCCCAAGCCATCCAAGGCGGGTCTGGAGGAATGGCCAAAGGCAAAAAGAAAGAAGAAACAGTGATGGCAGCATCGGGAGGAAGAAGATACCGGGCTCCTAGACCGGTGTTCTCTGAACGAACCCCTCAACACTACTATCCTCATACTGATATGGCTTACGCTCCTCCACCTTATGCAGTCATGAACGCTCAACCCTTCGGCCGACCGCAACCACAAGCTAACCGAAATCCACCTCCATTCCAAAGAAACCAACCTCCTTACAAGAACCAATATAATCCTCGACCACCGCAAAATAACTTCCGCCCTCGGGAACCACCCAGACGACCAAATTTTACGCCGATCGGTGAACCTTACTCCAGTCTGTTCCCGAAGCTCGTCCAGATGAATCTTGCTGTAGCCTATCCCCAAAAACAGGCAGAACCCGGAATCTCCAGCTTATCAACGAGGTGTCCGCTGTGCCTATCATTCAGGAGCTGAAGGGCATAGTACTGACAACTGCTGGACATTGAAGAAAGCTGTGGAAGATTTGATCGAACAAGGGAAAATAGTGTTGAGGGATGAAGAAGCCCCGAATGTGACCAATAATCCGTTGCCCGCTCACAACAATGGGCCAGTAATCGGTATGATTTGTGAAGACAGGGAGTTTGATCCGGCCTTGAAAGCCATAATTGCTATTGCCGACGCAGAAAAGAAGCCCAAGGTACCCCCGAAGCAAGAGAAAGGGGAGAAGAAGAATAAAAGTGTCAAAACTGATCCTGAGAAGAAACCTGAAACAAAAGCAGAGATGGAACCTCCTAAGAATGGAATTCTCTATGTTCCGCGAGGACGCCAAGAAAAACCACTACTTTTCAGTGCTCAAAGGAAGTTTGAAGTAAAAAGGGAAACACAAATATATGTACCAAAAAGAGCTTATGTGGTACGGGGGACAATTCCAGTGGTTATTGGACGCGTACCACAGAAGCCAATGACAGACCCCTCTGCGGTGCCATGGAACTATCAGCAAACAGTGGTTACATACAAAGGCAAAGAAATGTCGGGAGAACCTCCAGGAAAACCCCTCTTGAAAAATATTCAAATGAACAAGAGGTAAATAGCGCCACACGAAAGCGCTTCCCATCTAAGAAGCCGGTAAGCGCTGAAGAAGCAGAGGCCTTCTTCCAGAAAATGAAGATGCCTGATTATGAAACAGTGGATCAATTGAGAAAACATCCTGAACAAGTGTCACTACTATCATTGGTGACAAAATCCGCCGAACATCAGAAGATCTTATGAAAACTTGAATGAGGCATATGTGCCAATTGAAACGTCAGTCGAACAACTCGAAAGAATGGCAGAAAGATTCTTCGCCGTCAACCAACTCTCTTTCAGTAAAAACGACTTGCCTCCAAAAGGAGCAGCCCACAACAAAGCCTTGCACCTGACTGTCAAATGTGAAGGTTACTACGTCAAGCGAGTCATGGTGGATGGAGGCTCGGGGGTTGACATCTGCCCACTCTCCACATTGCAAAGGATGGACATCGGGACAGGAAGGATTCGTCCGAATAATGTTTGTGTGAGAGCTTTTGATGGTATTAAGAGGGATACCATCGGTGAAATTGATTTGATATTAACCATAGGCCCCGTGGATTTCAAGGTAACCTTCCAGGTGTTGGACATGGATACATCTTATAATTTTCTTCTGGGAAGGCCCTGGATCCATGCTGCAGGAGTTGTGCCCTCTACCCTCCACCAAATGGTAAAATTCGAATATGAAGATCAGGAAATCGTGGTCCACGGAGAAGATAAGCAGTTCATTTATCGTGACCCATCTATCCCATGCTTGGAGGCGAGGGAAGGAAGTGAGCATATTGTTTATCAAGCCTTTGAAATTGTGGTGGCAGATCAGCACGAGGAGGGAAATCCTTGTCCTCAGCCTTTCCTGTCTAATGCTTCAATCATGGTGGCCAAAGAAATGATTAGGCACAGTTTCAAGCCAGGAAAAGGGTTAGGAAAAGCTTTACAAGGAATATCCGAGCCGGTAACTCTACCCACAGCAGAAAAGTTTTTCGGGATAGGCTTCCACCCTACCCCAGAAGATGAGAAATGGGCCGAGGAAAGAAAGAAAGAAGGATGGGTTCTGCCACAACCATTGCCACATCTCTATGATACCTTTGTCAAGCCTAAGTATGGCGAAGAACAAGATGATGAGGTGTTCACGGCCGAGGAAATAGAAGATATCTGTGGAGCTATGAGGCAAATGCTTTATGAAACCAACATGGTTCAGCCAGGGGAAGGGACTAGCACCACTGAGTTGCTCTACATAGG
>NW_017672971.1:29890-60733 GCF_001879085.1 Nicotiana attenuata
GAACAAACCTAAGCCAAATCTTGAAATGACAACGGTCGGTGGACGCCCTGAACTCGGTTAATTTGGGAATGCCGAAGAAATTAAGGGAAACCCAAATAGCATTCACACAGGATGAGGCAAACCCGAGATGCGCAATAACTCCAACTCCTGTTTGAATTAAAGAATGGTGTTTGCTTGGTCGTATGACGACATGGCAGGATTGAGTATGGACTAGTGGTGCACGAAATTGCCAATTTACCCCGATGTCCTCCAGTACGCAAAAGCAAAGAAATTTAAAACTGCATATCAGTGGATAAGATCAAAGAAGAAATTCACAAAACACCTGAAGGCGGGGGTAATCCGAGTGGCCGATATACTACGATGGCTGAGCCAATGTGGTTTCCAGTTCCAAAGATAGGACGTGGAAAACCCGGTGTGTGTGTGGGACTACGAGATTTGAATAGGGGCAAGGATCCCTAAAAGACATTTCCCGTTGGAACCTAAAGCATCCACATCCTTGTGATAACTGCCGCCGAAACATTGAAATACAGTACCTTCGTGGATTGTTACGCGGGATACTCACCAGTGATGATGCGGATGAAGAAGACCCGAGAAGACAGGCTTCACTACACCTGGGTACCTACTGTTATGCGGGTCATGCCATTTGGGTTTGATAAGAATGCAGGGGCAACCTACATTGAGAGCCATGACCGCTATTTCCACGATATGAGTGTCATCAGGACGATAGAGAGGTGTATGGTGGTATGATGTAATCATTAAGTCCCGTGACCTCAGAGTGACCACATTCAGATTTGAGAAAGTCTCGATTGACGGCTTACCAAGTATGATTTGAAGTTGATAGATCCAGGCCCCTTAGATGTGCCCTTCCGTGTAAAGCTCCATCAGGCAGAGCTCTCTGTTTCATAGTCAGCAGGAGAGGTATTTTGAGTTTTAGTCCGAACAAAAGAATAAAGGCCATTCGAACGATTTACCTCCTCCAATGATACTAAAGAAGGATTGGTATGAGCTTATGGGCAGGTTAACTACATATGCGAGTCGATCAAATCGCTTCAACTGACTACCACCTGGTGAGGCCCATATTCAAAGCTGTTTGAAAGAAGAGAGCCGGTGTGAGCAATCAATGGACATCCAGAATGTCAAGAGGCCCTTTTTTTAGACAAGATAAGCGAATAAGTTTTTGTCAAGAACCTTCCTCAGTGATTGTTCCCTACCGTGAGCCTGGACCTGCTCTTCTTGTATATTGCCAGTGTTGGAAAATTCTTTTGGCTGTGTTTCCTTGGGCAGCTGATATAACCCGGCAGGAAGATCAGGCAATTTACTATTTGAGCAAGAAGTTTCACCAGCTACGAGGCCAAATACACTTTGTTGGACGAGCACATTGCTGTCTCTGACGTGGGTCGCTCTAAAAGTTGAGGCACTATCTTCACAGCCCACACCACCGGTATCTCATAACTAGGTTGTGATCCATTGAAGTACATATTCCAGAAACCGATTGCCCACTTGGAGAGTGGCATGAAGTGGCAAATCTTGCTCACTGAATTGACATAGTCTACGTCACTTTCCACGGTAATGTAAGGCCGCAGGCTGTGAGCAAATCTGTATAAATTTTGGCTGAAAACCGCGTGTTGACGAGGAAATTACCAACCTTTGAGCACATATTTCCGCAGTGAGGAAGTAAATTCAGTAGAAGCCCATCTCTTGATGGACACTCGTGTGCGAATGTTCTTTGACGGAGCAGTAAAATGCAAGAGGTATTAGGCATCTGGGGCAATCTTGACTATCAACCCAATGGCCAGCATCTACCCAGCTACAGCTAGGCTCTGATTCTCTGCACCAACAATACGGCTGAGTACGAAGCTTTGCTATGGGCCCATGAATATTGGCAGATTGACCAAGAATGTTGAAGATTTTATTGATCATGGGGGACTTGCTGATTTGATATCCGGCAAGGCCCATGGAAGAGTGGGAGACAGAGATGTTAAGCTCATCCCTATCGACAACATGTGGTGAAGATCTCACCAAGAGTGTTTCAAGTCGATTAGGAGTTCAGGTATATCCCTCGGTTTCACAATGAACTACGCCGATGCACTCGCCACTCTAGCGTTTTCATAATGCTGCCTTACCCAGGCAATGCCCATAATTGACCTCTAGAGATTCAAATCAAAGAAAAGCACGGTGGATTTAATGCGCGGTCGAGGCGGAACCAGCATTCAGGCCCTGGTATCATTGATATCAAAAGAATTCTGAAAACACAAGAATACCCCGAGCAAGCCATTGGAGAAAAAAGAGAACATTACGACACATGCGAGTGGTTTTTCTTCAAGGTCGGTTAAATGTCTTGTACAAAAAAAACCCCGGACCTCAATTTGCTAAATGTGTTGATGCGAGGAAGCCGAAAGAATGTATGAAGTACACGCGGGACGTATGCGGACGCGTCATATGAATGGTTATGTGTTTGCAAAGAAAATTTCTGCGAGCGGTGGGTTACTACTGGATAACTTGGAAAAGGACGTGCTTCAGCTTTGTTCGAAAATGCCTTCAATGTCAGGTGCACGGTGATTTTGACTTCATGCACCTCCAACAGAGCTTTAATCCAAGTCAAGGCACCTTGGCCATTGTTTTTGCGGGTATGGTATGTACTTGGCCGCGATCGATGCCTGAAAGCTGTCGGATATGGGCATAGATTCATATTGGTGGCAATTGGACTGCATTTCATCAAAAATGGGTTGAGGCCATCATCTCAAGTGGTAGGCGGTCACGAAGAAAGCCTGTTGTAGACTTTGTGCCACTCCTATCTCATTTTGCCGCTTGGCATTCCTGCAACTATCATTCCGACAATTGCTGCAAACTGTGAACAGTCGTCTTTGATGGGAGAGGTAGTGTGAACAATTCAAGATAACGCATAGAAACTTACTCCTTATCGGCCAAAGGCAATGGTGCCGTTGAAGCAGCAATATAAGAACATAAAGAAGATATTGAGAAAGGATTGCATTCAAAGCTTCCAGGCAATGGCATGAAAAGCTTACCTTTTGCATTACTGGGTATCGTACCGCAGTGCGTTACATCAATTGAGCACCCGCGTATGTGGGTTATATGAACTGAAGTGTGTCATACCTTGCAGAGGTAAGTAAATCCCTCCACTCCGGCATCAATTTGCAAGCGGGAGATTTGAGGACAGTGAGTGGTGAAGACCCGGTTAGAGCGTTGTCCATTAATGATGAACAAAGACGGATGGCCCAGTTTGTCGACGGGGCAGTTGTACCAACAAAAGAATTTGGACCCGCGCTTATAACAAGAAAGGACATCCGCAGGAATTTTTGAAGTGGGGAAAGGCTGTACTCAGACGGCGATTCTCCCTCACTCATCAGGAAAGCAAAAGGAAAGTTTTCCCCTAATTGAAGGGTCCATACATAATCTCGAAGATATTTGCCAAGAGGAGCATTGTATCTGGGTGACATCGAAGGAAATGATCCTGAAACAGCAGTGCAGATGCAGATGCAGTCAAAGTATTTATGTCTATGGGCCTCTTTGGTTTGATGGCTTTTGTGTAATTGAGATGAACGAAAGGCTTTTCCCTCCCGCTATCCCAAACACTATCATCCTTCTAAACCCTTTGAGGCCAGTTTCGGTTCTTTGGCTGTCCCTCTTTGGAACCCGAAAGTACAATAAGGAAGAAAGAAAGGGAAAAAGAAAAAGAAAAGAAAAGAAATGAGTAGAAAAGTAAAAGAAAAGAAGAAAGAAACAGATAAACAAAACAATATAACAAAAACCGAAAAACAAAAACAACAAAACAAATGTTTTTTCTAACTACGTTTGACTTGATTCCGAAGGATACGTTAGGCAGCCTCTCCCTGAGTTCAGTCACATCCAAAAACAAAAATTTCCAATTCTTCCCCAAAAGATGAAAGCTGGGGCAGATGATATAATCGGTTCGCCTATGAATCCGGCCGATAATGTTCCAGAGTTGTCAGCTTCCGCCCAAAATCCTTTTACCGCCAAAACCTTGTCCAAGTCCTTTCCGATCAATTGACAAAGGCATGGAAGTGGCAAACGTCATTGTTGGAATCTGACACAATGCAACATTGAGAGAAAATAAAATGACAGAGATTCTATCGGGTGAAAAGCCTTCGGGCACCATAGGCGATGGTGTAGTAGAGAAACGGAAAAATGAAGAGAGTCACGCTTAGTAAGAAACTCGCAGAAGAGAAACTATCGTGGGCGACGGTCGCACGAGGTAGAAATGAGAGAGAGGTCGTAGTGGCGAAAACCGCAAAGGGGCGCTGCAGGGGCCGATAAGGAGGAAGACATCTCACTCACTAAAATGAGTCCTGCAAAAAGGTTCCTGGTTTTGAAAAATGCTGGCGTGCAGGATCAATGGGGTTCACGGGAAGTTGGAATGTGTTTGTAGGGGGGTCGGGCGGGCCCCAAGAAGGCATGCACTTCGTATAACAGTCATTGCACCCCAAAAGTCACTCCTTTTCCCCGAGGAACGCTTTCCTTAAAAATCTATGCTTGCCGGTCTGAACCATACTTTTCTTTGAATTCCCTTATAGGTAACTCTGATTCCGTAGATAGTACAAGGCAAGATGAGACGTTAAGGCTCCGTGGTCATGAGTGAGAAGAATTACCCCACCTAGCGAGTGCGTCAGGACCAATCCGCTGACATAGGGTGATGCTTTCGAAGCAAAGACTTGGAAAAGAAAGAAAAACAAGGCAAGGGCAGATAAAGTGAAAAGGCCAGAGGCCACACACTGCGAGTCTAATGGAAATCCTTCGAGACTTGCAACCCGGTCGGTTTGAAAGAATCTACCCTCAAGGGCACAAGCAGCAAAGTCCAATGGCCACAGGCCGGGCCGGACCTCAAGCGGATTGGATGATCAAGCACAAAAGCCAACCACCGTTTTCAAACGCTAACAAATTTTGTTTGTTGAAACAGGGTCTTATTCACGAGCAACGTGCAAGAAGGGCACGGTAGCAAACCCAAAAAAAATGAACATGCGCAGCAGTGAAACAGCCTTGCGCATGGAAACGTACCAAGAAAGGAGTTTCGTCCCCCCCCCCTAAATTCTTCATGCACTGGCTAAATAAAAAGTAAAAATATAAGAGAAGGAGAAAAGAAGCGGAAAAAAAGAAAAGAAGAGAAAGAAATGAAAGAAACCCAAAAGAGAAACCAATCATGTAGCAAGGAAGGCTTTTCTTTCCGAATTCCCGGCCCAAAAACGAGTGATCTCCTGCATAACCCAATGAGCTTTTCCTTTCCAAATAATCCCGGCCAAAGAAACCGAGGGTTTCCCTGGCATAACCCAATGGAGATTTCTTCCAAATCCTGGCCATAAAACCGAGGATCTCCCTGGCATAACCCAAGGAGCTTTCTTCCAAATCCCGGCCAAAAACGAGGACTCCCTGGATAACCAAAGAGCTTTTTTCTTTCACAAATCCCCGGCCAAAAACCGAGGATTCTCCCTGGCATAACCCAAGAGCTTTTTCTTCAAATCCCAGCAAACCACCGAGGATCTCCTGGCATAACCAAGGAGCTTTTCTTTCCAAATCCAGGCAAAAAAATCGAGGATCTCCCTGCATAACCCAAGGAGCTTTTCTTTCCAATCCCCGCCAAAAACCGAGGATCCCCTGGCATAAACCCAATGCCGCTTTTCTTTCCACAATCCTGGCTCAAAAAACAGAGGATCTCCCTGGCATAAACCCAGGGAGCTTTTTCTTTCCAATCCCGGCTCCAAAAAAACCAGAGATCCCCCTGGCATAACCCAGGACTTTCATTTCAAATCCCGGTCAAACACCAGGATCTCCGCCTTGGCATACCCAAGGGAGCTTTTGTCTTTCCAAACTCTCCGGGCCAAGAAAATCGAGAACTCCGCCTGGCTATAACCTCAAGGAGCTTTTCTTTCAAATCCCGGCCAAAAAACCGAGGATTCACCTGCATTAACGCCCCAAGGAGCCTTTTTTCTTTTTCAATCCGGCCAAAAACCGCAGGCATCTCCCTGGCATAAACTCCAAAGAGCTTTTTCTTCCAAATCCGGCAAAAACCAGGAATCTTTTCTTCTTTCCCGTCCCGGCATAATCCTGAGACCTTTTTTCTTTCCCCGCATAAACCCGGTCATTTTCCAGCATAACCTGGATCCATTCGCAAGGATACGACATATCCTGATTTGATTGCTTAGATATGTGTCACCTACTAACTTACAAACTGTTTCTAGTGAAAACGTGGGCAGAAAATTTGTTCGTTTGTTTGTGGTTTTTTATCTTAGTAGGTCGGCCCTCAAGGACATAGGTTGCGAGCGATGACCGACGGAATGAGTCTTCCAATCCAGAATAAAGAAAAGAAAAAAGGGACAAAAAGAAATGAACTCAAAAGTGAAGCAAGCAAGGGTGCGGATGCTCAAAATGCTGATGAAGGTCACAAGCCCCGTTTTACGCTGATCCTGTTTTCGACCCAATGCTGCATGAAGAAATAAGACATCTACAACTGCGAGCAATCAAGATTCAGATTCGAAGTCCACAGCAAATCAGCTTAAGACTCAAGATCTAAGTTTCAAGAGAATCATAGATAGGAATCTTGTAAACTCATAGTTTGATAGCATAGGGCTAGCTTAGCTTTGGTGAGTTTCCTTTTGGTGTATAAGGAGTCAGCCAAGCCGAGTAGCAGCAGAACAGCAGTTGAAATTCACAGCTCCTGGTAGTCCCAGCTTACCGAAATCCTTCCGAACTACACTGACCTGATTCCTTTTTAGCAAGGATATTTAGGCAACCTCCGAAAGCAGGATGCGGTCAACTCTTGTCAATGCTGTTCACACGGATATACAAACGGCATAAAATCGCTCCGTTTCCGCTCACTTTATCTTTTGCACGAAACTCTTTCATGTTTTTCCGGAGCGAAAGAGGGGAGCTGTGAGCACGTGATTTTGCCCTAGTATGAATCACTCCAGAAATTCAAACAAAATGTTTTCTTTCTTTATTTCAATTTTGGTGGATTTTTTGTTGACAATTGATTGCATTTTATTTGTGGCATTTTAATTTAAGTGAAAATTACAAAAATATCTTGGCATTTGACATTGGGAGTAACTTTTTACCCAATTTTTAGGATTAATTAGCAGTAAAGTGGATCTTTATAATAAAGAAATTAGCACAAAATTGGTTCTTTTTTGTGCATTTATTTACTCTTTAATTGTCTTGAGTTTGCGGTTTATTAGGAAAAAGATTTATTGGGGTATGTTTTTTGGAAATTGAGCAAGTATAATTTTAGAAGACAATTTGGCGTTGTTATTTGTTTGTTTGGGAATTAACTTTAAAAATCAGGAAAATTAGAAGATACAAAATAAAAAGGGGGAAAATGAAAGAAAGACAAATAAAGAGAATTAAATAGGCTGCTCGAATTTGGCGCTTGGATTTTAACTTAAATAACCCCAGCCAAAGAAAAACCCTCCCAAACCCGTTTTGAATTGGCCCCAAAACACAATCCGGTTTGCCCCATACTTAACCAAACGGACCCCGTTTTTGATGGTCTTAAATCCAGCCGTCGAGGATTCTTTGATCCAACGGCTGGAACTGATTTATTCTTATATATACATTGGTCTGGATCACCCCCTACCCCCAAGCCTTCGTCTCCGCCATCAAACCAGGACCTGTGTAACGCTGCCCTACGCCGCTGCCGGAAATCGCCTCACGACGGCGGTCGGCCTCCATTCCATCCAAAATTACCACCCCTTTACTCCTCTCCTTCCTCCTCGTTACAGATCCACAACCGTTCCCTCGAACCTCCAACCAAACTCGTCGAATCTTTCAACCAAAGTTTTCCGGCAAAAACTCAACTTCTCCAAACTCAAACCATTTACACCATGGTAACCGCCTTTGATCTCCTCTAATCAAATTCCAACCCCGTCCTCAAATCTCACCAGATTGTTCGAATTATGTAAATCGAATTTCGGACCAAAACCGCTAATTTCTTCATGATTTCGCCAAAGTTGACATCCCTCATGAGGAATTCAGCGTCAATAACACTCAAGTCCTCACCAGAGAGGCGGGCCGGTTGAAGCCATTGAGAGTTAGCCGGGATGTTTGTAGACTCAGAGCGATGAGGTTCTGTTCTTTTTCTTCTTTTTTCTCTTTCTTGTCTTAATTGATTGTTTTGTAAATTTTTGAGCTGCTGTTTGTTCTCGTTTTGTTTTGACGCGACCAAACTTTTGAGATTCACGACCCAAAGCCGATGCCGGCCGCGACGGGCACCCGGGTACCTTACTCAACGCAAGTACCAACGTAACGTATCTTTCTTATTACAGTTCATTATATAACAGCGTGACATTACAGGCCTGTAGGCCACATAAGGATCATTTTATAAACGGTCTAAACATAGGGCTCGACGAGGCCGACTACAATCTTTCATCGTATGACGACATATGTCTAGCAACCTCTAAGAATACATAAATGCATAAAGGTGCGGGATAGAGTCCCGCCATACCAAACAATAGACGTTCTAATCATACTAATCCAAACAAGCAAACTCCGAAGCAATGGAGCGCACGAACGACCTTCGTCTGAGCTGATAGCCTTTAATGGAGGACTGTCAAACCTATCAGATCGGACCTGCGGGCGATGAAACGCACGCGGTCCCCAGGAAAAAGGCGACGTCGAGTACTAAATTAAGAGTACCGAGTATGTAAGGTAGGAAAGCATAGACAAGAACAGTAATGTAAGAGAGATGTAGTAGAGCTACAACCTGTAACATCTAGTGCCACTTGGGGACTACCGACTGAAAATGCATAATACATATATTTACATAAACTTTTAAAAACTCATCGCCCTTTGTGCGGCATCAGTTCTCATGATATCAGGTACCCGGGCCTCAGAAGAGGGCTCGGTAAAAAAGTACCCGTCCATCATAAGGCCGGGTAGAATCTACCCGGGCACGTGGAGCTCGGATAAAACCCAACTTGATCAGTGGTTGCACAATTTAGGTGCCGATACCGGCCGTCGTATAGCGCGGCTCGGTAGAGTTAAAATGATACATATATATAATGCAATGCTCGACTCATGGAAATCACGTTCTAAAACCTTTTTAGAGTGACTTAAGAACTATACTACATACCCTCAATATGGACTCACTAGGAACTTACGGATCATCACATACTTTGCTTAGGGAATAAACTTGCATGGAAAGAACAACATGGACAACCTTAGTTGCTAGGATTAGATTCACTTGAGAGAATAGCGTATTCACTTCACTTTTAGGATCATGCCAAAAGAAAGAAGAAGGCCGTTTACATACCCTGTTGCCCGGAATATATGTTTGAACGTGATCTGCTTTGCGAAATAATTGCGACGAAACTTCTGCTTTGAACATCTCGAAATTCATAAACGAACCTTGGATAGCTCTTGAAAGTTTGAACGTTGGCTGCATTGAATTGGTGACGAAAATGATTCTGCTTTGTTGAAATCAAGAAATTGGCTAAAACTTTGTAGCTCTTTTTCACGTTTTTGGTTAATATAAAATATAAAAGTTTTCTTTTTTTCACGTTTTTGCTGGTTCAAGGCAGAATGTTATTGGTTTTTGTCTGAAAAAGAAAGTGCTTACCCATTCACCAACGCAAATTTGAAACGAAAGTGGGATCCTCTGAAAGCTTATGTTCGTTTTAACGTTTATTTATTTCCAAAACATGAAATGAAATGAAGCCAAAGACTTTTTAAAATGATGCTAACGTCAGATTCTTGGATATTCAAGGCTTTCCCACTAAACGATATGGATATACTTTACAAGTCTTTAAGACTAGATAACATGCTTGGTTAGTTTATTTAATAGCCATCTAGCAAAATGACTACTTAGTCATTTTCAACTTTGTGGCTTCTTGCCACGTGGGGTGGTGGGATAATTTAAAAAAAATAATTTTTTATCCACTTATTAGTTAACTGGGTAATGTCCTGTTACCCGGTAATTAATTAATTACCCGCATAATTTAAAAATTATCATAAATTACTTAAAATTCTATTTATTTTTAAAATACTCCTTATATACTTTATATATTTTACTACCGTGGTCATATGGTGCCTTACATGGTACTAGTTCATAATTATCGGATATTATCGCTCGACCCGTAATTTATGCCAAATTGGCCATTCCCAATGAAACTCGTTTTCGTTAATCCGTGTATCCCTTTATCCTTCAGGACACTTATGTATCGCTTGTTATAAATAACGCAAATACGTTAACGTCAAAATGAGCTCATCCCCGAGTCTACGTCAATTAACTGAAGATGAAATTTTAACGTAGGAAAAAAAACGCGAGATGTAACATCATCCCCCCCTTTGGAACATTCGTCCTCGAATGTTAACTGGTGCTCTTGTCATTTTCATAGTCTATGCTTTTATTTGAATACTTTATTACTCTCGTTGCCATCTAAGCAACTGTTATGTGATTAAATCCAAAGTTTAGGGTATTCCCCCCCTTAGGCCTCCTTCTCATACCACAACTTGTAGTCGGAATCCTTCCAATCTCGTAACTGTTACTATCTTTCATCATGCAGCCTGTACAATTTTGACCTTGTAAGTGTGCCCAATCTCTAGGATTCATATATAGAGCTTGATAAGATGTCCCTTTGAGCATATATGAGTATACTGAAGTTCTTCACTCGGTACTTTGTTGAATTCACGAATATTGATCTACAATATACCACTGATAACTTGAAACTTCTTACGTAATACTTTTCCCCTAGGGCTCAATCCTAAAGACTTTATCCATTCTCGTCACCTTTTCACTTGCCTTTCCTCATCCTTACTCATGCTTCCTTAAAACATTATCGCTCTATCATACTTTAGCTTGCGACCTATACATATCCATTTATAAACTTTCCTTCAACTTGCTTGCACCGTAGATTTTCTTATGTTATTCTGGAACGTCAAGCGAGACATCACATCGTCTCCATCTTTTCTCTATTCTCTTAACTAGATCTCTCAGTACTTAAAAACAATAAGCTAGAGACATACCGCTGACGGTGCCGCTATCATTCCCGGTTATTGGATCCCTGTGCTTATAGCCTTCTATCCGAAGTATGGATTATTCACGATCTTCTGCCTTGAGTATCTCGTACGTTGTTCACATTTACCTTACTTACCTTAAAATCTCGCATCATATCTTCTATCTCTTTTGTGACCTCCCTTGCATCTAGGTTTAATTCACGTCCATAACTTGAAGCTCTATTATAATATTCGCACCTCTGGTACATACACAATCTGGTGGGAGCTTCGTACTGACTTCTTATGAGGTTGGTACTTCTTCTAACTGGATTTCTTGTAGAGCAATTATAGATTATGGTTGTTGTGTTATTTCTCTTGAACATTTGATATTAAGAGTGATACTGTTATGTTCTCAATCATGATTCCTATAACTTCTGAGTCCAATAATCAGATTCCTGATTTACTTTGTTGATGTAACTCTTTAGTTTCCTTCTTCTTCTGATCGACCTTTATGCTGGCTTAAGTTATCTTCCAACCTGCGGCTCATGGTATTAGTTATTACTTTAGCCTTTCATGGGCGTTATGGAATTTCCATGATACAATATTCTAACAATTCAATCCTTGGTCTATGCCCTGGTCTCAATTCTTTCTCTTAACGTATACCAGAATCTTCTACGGCTGTATATACTGGATGTATAAAACTCCGAACCCTTAAGTACGTTCATAACGTAACCAACTCTGGATCATTGATCGAATAATTCCTTTCATTCCATCTCAGCTTTCTTTAAATGTAAGGTATTACTTTTACTGATCTTTTTCCCCCTTGTTGCATCCGTACTTAGCTTATCTTAGTGCCCACATATTTGAAATTCCATACAACTGATATGATCCTGGATATCACTTATGATTTTACTTCCCGTTCATTATCCATTGTAGGTGCCACTTTCCTTTGGAGTGCTTACAATGTTGTTGCGAGACTGTTATTACACGATCATTTCCTCTTTAGGTCGTTGTGTTAGGTTGAAGCCTCCTTCCTTATTTCTTCAGCTAGTCTTTTGTTGTAGTACTTAGGGAGAACCCATGACTCTCATAAAGCTTTGAGCTTATTACGGACCTTTTGATGTCCTTCCTTGCCTATAATCATCCGTAGTTGCTTACCTCCTTGCCCTTGTGCTTGTAGGGTTGCTTCTGAACTGATATTTCGATTACTTTCCCAGTGGCACTTTCTTTTATCCACGTAACACTCATACGGTACCTTTAACTACCCCGACTCTTGTTTGAATATATCACATCTATCATAATGATATTCTTCGAGGCTGAATTATCCATGTTGGGTTCTACTATGTTTATCTTACACGAACCAATGACTCGTCTGTAACCTCCTGTTTAGCCATAACTGGGATCTTTCCGACCAATTACTAACTACTCGTTGGCCCATTCTCATATCAATATTCCTCGTAATCTTTCTTGGGTTATTTACTTTGTCTAACTTACCTCTTGCACCGGCTCCTTATTTATCAATAACCTCCCGGACAGGAACCCTTACTTCCTTTTTTTTTTCCTGAATTATCGACTATGTAATACTGTCATTTCATTTTATTTTTATTTTCCATTGTTGTCCTCCATGTATCAGATCTTACTCATAATGCTTCATTAACTCTCTTCTTATCTCCCGCTAATTATCTATGTCACTGCTTTTACTCTAAAAACTCGAACAAAACATTCTTTTACTTTTGGCTCCCCTTGCTCCATCCATTGGCTCTTTCAATTGCCTAACATTCTTTCTTTACTGGGGGCGGGAGCCACACTAAGGTAATATTTTTCCCTTCAAGGCTAATAGTGCATGTCTTTGTAGTACTCATATCTGGCTACACTATTTTAGAGTGCACCATCTAGGTGTCTCATAAAGAGATCTATTAGAACATTTGTAATATCCTTCGAAATGTCAACTGACGCAATCAATTCATCCATCATATCTTCTTATACTACTTTTGTTAACCCTCATAGGGCATATCTGGAAGGGGTGCGACCAATTGTATACCTCTGTTACTATTGAATATAACTCAAAAAAAGCTTATGTTCCTTTGCCTCAATTATAAACGTTGTTAACCTTCATTAATTGGGCGCCTCGTACCCTTCTTCATCTTGCTTCTTTTGCTTGTTGAAACTTGTATTTACCTTCTTAATCTCTCATTTTCTTTCACTATAAAGATGGATAGACATTATTGCCTTAAGGCTTCTTATCAGGAAGCTTACACCTTTAAATATGCCCATGATCTGCTAAAGACCTCACATTTACTTATCGTAGGCATCGTACAAAAATCCAATTCCTCTTACTCAGCTCTTCTACAACTATCTCTCTTTCCAACCTTCTTTCCGGATGTAGGTATCGTCTTATTATGAATAAAAAAAGAATTTCAGAATTTGAATTCTTATAAGTGAACTCTACCACACGATCTAGAGTAAGAAGAAAGAGTGATAATCCTAAATGCCTTGTAGCCTCCTACTTATAAGTGTGGTGCACAACACACCCATAAACAAGACTCTACTAGACACGGCTTGTAGACTCCCTAGGACAGAACTGCTCTGATACCACTTTTGTCACGACCCAAACCGATGGGCCGCGACGGGCACCCGGTACCTTACTCAACCGAGTACCAACGTAACGTATCTTTCTTATTACATCATTATATACACGTGACATACAGGCCTAGTAGGCCAACATAATCATTTATAAACTCAAACATAGGCCGACAAGGCCGTACAATTTTTCACGTATACGACATATGTCTACAAGCCTCTAAGAATACATAAATGTCATAAAGGTCGGGATAGAGTCCCGCCATACCAAACAATAGACGTCTAAATCATACTAACCAAACAAGCAACTCCGAAGCAAATGGAGCGCACCAACACCTTCGCTGAGCTGATAGCCTAATAGGAGGACTGTCAACCTATCAATCGGGACCTGCGGGCATGAAACGCAGCGTCCCCAGGCAAAAGGGACGTCAGTACAAATAAAGTACCGAGTATGTAAGGTAGGAAAGCATAAACAAGAACAGTAATGTAAAGAGAGATAGAGGAGCTACAACCTGTAATATCTGAGTGCCTTTGGGGGCTACTGACATGAAATGCATAATACATATATATACATAAACTTTTAAAAACATTCGCCTCTGTGGGCATCATCATCATCATATCGTACCGGGCCTCAAAGAGGACTCGGTAAAAATGTACCCGGCCATCATAAGGCTCGGTAGAATCATACCCGGCCACGTGGAGCTCGGTAAACCCAACTGATCAGTGGTTGCACAATAGGTGCCATACCCGGCCGTCTATAGCGCGGCTCGGTAGAGTAAAATAGATACATATATATAATGCATGCTCGACTCATGGAATCACGTTCTAAACCTTTTAGAGTGACTTAAGAACATTATGGACATACATACCCTCAATATGAACTTCACTAGAACTTACGGATCATACATACTTTCTTAGAATAACTTTGTATGGAAAGAACAACATGGACAACCTTAGTTGCTAGGATTAGATTCACTATGAAATAGCGTATTCATTTCACTTTAGATCATGCCAAAAGAAAGAAGGAAGTGCCTTAACATACCTGTTCCCGGAATTATTTGAACGAATCTGCTTCTGCGAAATATGGACGAAACTCTGCTTTGAAACTCTCGAAATTCATAAACGAACTTGGTAGCTCTTGAAATTGAAACGTTGGCTAGCATTGAATTGGTGAACGAAAAAAATGATTCTGCTTTTTGGTTGAAATCAGAATTGGCTAAAACTTTGTAGCTCTTTCACGTTTTTGGTTTAATATAAAATGTAAAAGTTTTCTTTTCACGTTTTTGCTGGTTCAAGGCAGAATGTATTGGCTTTTTGATCTTGAAAGAAGTGCTTACCCATTCACCACGCCAAATTGAAACGAAATGGATCCTCTGAAAGCTTATGTTCTTTAACGTTTTTTATTTCAAAACAAGAAATGAAATGAAGCCAAAGGCTTTTTAAAATGAAGCTAACGTCAGATTCTTGGATATTCAAGGCTTTCCCACTAAATGATATGGATATACTTTACAAGTCTTTAAGACTAGATAACATGCTTGGTTAGTTTATTTAATAGCCATCTGGCAAAATGACTACTTAGTCATTTTCAACTTTGTGGCTTCTTGCCACGTGGGGTGGTGGGATAATTTATAAAAATTTTTTTTTATCCACTTATTAGTTAACTGGGTAATATCCTGTTACCCGGTAATTAATTAATTACCCGCATAATTTAAAAATTATCACAAATTACTTAAAATTCTATTTATTTTTAAAATACTCCTTATATACTTTATATATTATACTACCGTGGTCATATGGTGCCTTACATGGTACTAGTTCATAATTATCGGATATTATCGCTCGACCCGTATTTTATGCCAAATTGGCCATTCCCAATGAAACTCGTTTTCGTTAATCCGTGTATCCCTTTATCCTTCAGGACACTTATGTATCGCTTGTTATAAATAACGCAAATACGTTAACGTCAAAATGAGCTCATCCCCGAGTCTACGTCAATTAACTGAAGACGAAATTTTAACGTAGGAAAAAAAAACGCGAGATGTAACAACAATGCAATCAATATAGTTCAAGGAATCAATTCCACACGAAAAACTATCAATTTAGACCAAAATACCGAAATTCACCAAAACCCGGCCTCCGGGCCCACGTCTCGGAATTCGATAAAAATACAAAACTAGAAAGCCCCTTCACTCACGAGTCCAAACATACAAGATTTATCAAAATCCGACTCCATTTGACCCCTCAAATCCTCAATCAAACTCTCCAAAATCCCAATCCCTAACCCCTCATTTTCACCCTTAATCACCACTAATTACATGATTAAACCACGGGAAATTACCATAAACACGAGTATTAGGGCTCAAATTACTCACCTTAATGAAAACTCCTTTGTCCCTCTTCAAATTGCTCCCAAAAGCTTCAAATCCGGATAAAAATGGTGGAAGATAACCCAAAATTCGCGAAGTCCCCCTTTTATACATTCTGCCCAGCACTTCCACATTTGTGGTCCCTATGTCGCTTCTGCAACGCTGCACATGCGGAAAAAGCCATCGCAGGTGCGGTTCTCAATTAAAATCTCAGAACCCGTTTCTGTGGTACAATCCCCACATCTGCGGTCTCGCATGTGCGGTCCACCATTTGCACCTGCGGCTCCTGGCCTCCTCAGCTATGGCCTCTTCTGTGGGCCCGCACCTGTGGTCCCCACACCGCAAGTGCGGTTATGATAGCTGAGTGAAATCTTTAGCATTCCTCCAATTTCCAACCTTGTTCCGTCAACCACCCGAAATCAACTCGAGGCCCTCGGGACCTCTACCAAACATACCAACAAGTCATATATCAACATACAAACTTAGTCGAACCTCTGGAACACTCAAAACAACATCATAACACCAATTTACCCTCGAATTCAAGCCTAAGAACTTCTAAACTTCCAAATTCCGCAAACGATGCCGAAACATACCAAACCTCGTCCAAATGACCTGGAATTTTGCCCACGCGTCACAAATGACACTACGAACCTACTCTGACTTCCGGAATTCCATTCTGACCCCGATATCAAAATTTTCACTGCCGACCGACAATCGCCAAATTTCCAATTTCGCCAATTCAAGCCTAATCCTACCATGGACCTCCAAATCACATTCCGGGCGCGCTCCCAAGTCCAAAATCACCTAACGGAGCTAACAAAACCATCAGAATTCACATCCGAGATCAATGTTTTAAAAGGCGGGGGCGTGAGGCGAGGCGTTTTATCTCTAACGAGGCGAGGCGTAAGCCCTGAGACATGGGGCGTAAGTTCTAAGGATCTTTAAATTTTACTAATTTCAAGAATTTTAAGATAGTATAAAATAAATAATAGTTATAAAAAAATACATTAAAATAAAAAATACCAACAACTAATCTATTTAAAATACTTTTAAATTATAATTTGGCTATGAATAATACGAAAAGTATGACATATATCATAATATGCAAATTAGCTGCAACATCCAACTCAAACATCAAAAGTAATGTATTCGATACGAGATCTTATATGTATCTCTTAATGAGTAATGGATCTTGAAAGAATTTCGATATTATAATTTGATATTTTTTTTTAAAATACTCCTTTTTAATGTGCTTTCTATTTAAAAGAGAATTTATATAAAAATATATTCACAATTTAAATAAGATTCTCTAGTATCATTTATTTTTAAGTTTCAACAAGTTAATAAAGTGACACATAATTCATCATACTATACCATGATAACTAATTATTTGTAAATAGTTGCACTAGCTAATACTGAGCTATTAAATTAATAAGTATTGTATCTCGTAAACGTGAAAATAATTATAAAAAAAATTATGGACTATTATATAATAAAGACATAACAAAAGTTAATAAATAAATACTTTTTAAATGAAAAATTTATTTAAAATTTACTATCATAGCAGTCTTAGTGGATAACGTGCAATAATTTTTATTTTAATTATGACATAAAATACTCTCAACTTAATGATTTATGATTAAGAAAAAAAAGCAATTTTGAATAGTCAGTGATTTATTAAGAAAATTTGAGGATTTACAAGGTTAGTTACAAATAATTGCATAAAGTTCTATTAGGCGAGCCCAGTACGCTGGGCGTTGGGCGAGTCCGAGGTGTAAGTCCCGACAGCCGAGGCGTAAGTCTCACAGAACTAAGCCCCACACATAAGTCCAGGGGCGTTTTACGAGTGCTCCGCCCCGAGGCGAGCCCTGGGCGAGTCTCAATTCTGCCTTTTAAAACAGAGTCCGAGATCGTTTACACATAAGTCAACATTTGATTGACTTTTCCAACTTAAACTTCTAAATAGGAGACTAAGTGTCTCATTCCACACCGAAACCACTCCGAACCCGAACCACCCAACACGATACAATGAAATACAACTGAGGAACATATAAAGAAGCAGAAATGAAAAAAACGTAACTATAATTCACGAAACAACCGGCCGGTCGTTACACTTGTCCAATTGGGGCATTCAATTCGATGCTTAAAACAATTATTTTAGTTGCCTTAAACTTGGCTTCTAATAGTATTGTGTCTGGTATTTTTTTTTTTCTTTGTTTTCTTTTCAAGTAAAGAGCGAGATTCTTATTTTATAATAAAACGTCTTTAATATTTTGCTTTGGTTTGTTATAATTGACCTTTTTTTCCTTTCTACTTGAGTTAATTATTAAGTCTGAAAATTAATTTTAAGAATCACGATTATAAGTTTTAGCTGCCTATTATAAAGTTGGTTAATAAAATATAACTGACAAAGAGTAATATCAAAGTTATTGGACCACATAACTAAACCAAAATGTGAAAATCAAACCATAAAGCATCTCAAGTTATCAACATCTTAAAAAAAACGAAAAATTCCAACGGAAATATTTCTTCTTTTTGTGTAATACGACGAAAAACTTTCAAAAATATCCATCATTATTCTTTCAGCTTAAAGTCATCTTATTCTGAATCTCATGCAAAATTAGTTGAACCTACTACTGATACTAGTTTTTTCGGTCAAAAGTATTTTTCTTTATATCAAAAGTGCTTCCCCCCCCCCCCCCCCCCTTCCCAAACCCAACCCAAAAAGTTAAGGTGTTTGACCAATAATTTAGAAGGAAAAAAATGATTTTGAATAGAAGAAGAAACAATTTTTAAGAAGCAAAAAAAAAAATAGATTCTTCACAAAGTACTTTTATTAAAAGCAACTTTGAGAAAAATACTTTGAGATGCACTTTTTAAAAGCTTGACAAAAATTATTCTACTCAAAAGTGCTTTTTTTAAATTAATTAGCCAAACAGAAATTGATTGTCATCAAAAGTACTTTTTTTAAAAGCATTATTGAAAAAAAATATTTATTAAAATAAGTTGATTTTATAACCTTGGTCAAAAAAGCTATTTACTTTGTTATGCCTATTTCTTTTGCATCATTAAGTTTAATCAATGGGAACTAAGAGGGTGTTTGGCTAAGCTTATAAGCTGGTCAAACTGGCTTATAAGCACTTTTTGGCTTATCTACGCGTTTGGTAAAATTAAAAGTGCTTATAAGTTAAGTGTTTATAAGCCAAAAATAAGCCAAAAGCCATAAGTTGGTCTCCCCCAACTTATCAAATTTCAGCTTATAAGCAGTTTAAGTTTGACCAAAATATTTACTATTCTATCCCTAAAATACTTCTTTTTAAAACAAAACTCTTCGTATACCCAGTTCTTTAGCTGCATATTATTAATTTCAAGCACTTTTATCCAAACACATAACTGCTTATTTTTTAAATCAGCTTCAGCACTTAAAAGTGCTTTTCAGCATCTAATGCTTATCAGCTACTCTAAATCAGCTAAGCCAAACGGGCTCTAACTCTTTCTTTCTGCTTTGGCATTTATTTGGAAATTAGATTTAAGGCAATATCTTTAACGAAGACATGTCACGACGATGAAAAGGTATTATTTTATGCACTAAAGAATAGGCGAATCAAGGAATCCCCACACTTGTTCAATCTGTATATATCCAGATAGTAAATTTATCCTAGAAAGGAAAGGTAACAACTTCTTTAAATTACTTTATTTAAGACAATTTTTTCTCCGGATTAGTTCATTTGATGAACCCCTTTGTTGATAAACAACACCAACAATAACCATTATAATCCCACAAGTGGGTCTGAGGATGGTAAGGTGTACGCAAACCTTACCTCTATTTTAAGAAAATAGAATGATTGTTTCCGATAGACCTTCGTATTGAAATAGTTGCTGCTAAGATGAGTTAACTATGGTTAATTGCTTAGATAGTATTAGAGGTTTGCTTAGCTGTCAAAACCAGTAGTTAGAGGTGTAGTTAAAAGTTAGTTAATTGTACATGTAGTGCACGTGAGAGTCAGCTCCTTCATCTATAAAAGGAGCAGTCCTTGTATTCTTTAGCTTAATGAAACATTTTCTCTTCTTCCTTCTTCTTCATTTCAGATCTCGTATTCTGGAAAGTTCTTCCCTGCATGTGCCCTAATTCACTGCTCCATTGATAAAGCAGTGAGAGCTCCGTCTTGGTCACCAATTCGACATGGTATCAGAGCCGCGATCGTGAGGATTTGATTCTGCGAAAAAATCCGGTGAAATTGAAAGAATATTTGGTAGACATGGCAGGAGACGAGGTAAGCTCACTCGACCATAACCACCCACTATTTCTTCAAGCAGGAGACACTCCAGCATTGGTTTTAATCCCAATTAAGCTCACAAGGCCAGAAAATTATGCCCTGTGGAGCAGGGCAATGAAGCTAGCACTGAGAGGAAAAGGTAAGCTTGGATTTGTAGATGGTACTTGTACTAAAAGTAGGTACATAGGTGAATTGGTTGAGCAATGGGAAAAGTGCAACGCAATAGTGATGTCTTGGATTGGAAGTACAGTTTCGAACCAATTGATGCCAGGGATAGTTTATGCGTCAGATGCTAGGAAGGTATGGAACGATTTCCAGGAGAGATTTGATCGTTCAAATCTAACAAGGTTCTATTATCTTTGGTCTGAAATTGCTATGATGAGACAGGGAACAGATTCAGTAACAAGTTACTACACTAAGATGAAAGACTTATGGGATGAATTGGATGTTTTGGCTCCAATTTCTTGTTGTGACTGTGAAGAGTCGAGACCTGCAGTTGAACATCTAAAGTCTCGGCGTGTGTTGCAGTTCCTTATGGGCTTGAATGAAAGATATGGGAATGTAAGGAGTAACATCCTAGCAAGGAGACCAGTAGTTACTATTGATGAAGCCTATGCAATTGTGTCACAAGAGGAAAGTCAAAGAATGCTTGGTGTAGTAGATACGCAGAGGGATCCACTCACTATGTTAGCAGGAAGGACACAAGGATTCAAACCTAAAGGCACAGGGTTGATTTGTGAACACTGTGGGTATAAAGGTCATTTGAAGGAAAATTGCTACAAAATTATAGGTTATCCCCCAGACTTTAAGAGAAAAGAAATCTGGACAATTTGGTGGAGCTTCAGGTCAGCAAGGTGGGAGAGCACAGCCTGGTGGAGGATTCAAGCTATATGCTAATAATGCAACTACTGAAGTTCAGCAGCAAGGACACTTCTTCACTGAGGAAGAATACTCACAATTGATGGGCCTCCTAAACAAGCCACCATCAAATGATAGCACCTCAAATGTGATGGCAGGTACTATTACATTGCTATCTAGTACCTATGCTTGTGAATGGATAATCGACTCTGGAGCATCTCATCACATTACACCATGCAAGGAACTATTAGATGAACTAAGAAGCTTAGAAAAACAACAAGACAGTAGAGTGCAGGTGCCTACAGGAAGTAGATCTTCCATAGCATGTGCAGGAAGTAGAAAGATTTTAGGAGGTCAAAAGATCACAAATGTACTGCATGTCCCAGATTTCAAATTCAATCTGCTTTCAGTGTCTAAATTAACCAGGGAGTTGCAGTGTAGAGTCACCTTTTTCCCTAACTTTTGTGTGTTTCAGGGACTCTACAATGGCAAGGTAATGGGGATTGGTAGAGAAAATAATGGTCTTTACATTCTACCAAGGAAATTCAAACCCACAGTAGGAGCAACAATAAATGGAGAAGTAGATGAAGCAGAACTATGGCATCTCAGATTGGGACATCCATCAACAGTTGCTTTGCAACATATTCCTAGCTTAAAGAATAAAATCAATAATACAATACAGGAGAATTGCTCAATATGCCCAATGGCAACGCAGATCAGGTTAAGCTTTCGTGTTAGTAAGAGTAGATCTAGTAGTATTTTTCAATTGATTCATGTTGATGTATGGGGTTCCTATAGAAAGCCAACATTTGACAGAAAACAATACTTTGTTACTATAGTAGATGATTACAGCAGATACACTTGGGCTTGTTTGATTCAATTCAAATGTGAAGTTTCAATTGTCCTTAAAGACTTCTTAGTGATGGTCAAAAATCAGTTTGGTGTTTGTGTAAAGATACTGAGATCAGACAATGGCACAGAATTTTTTAGTTCACAGTGTAATGAGATGTTGTCTTCCTTTGGCATAGTTCATCAAAGTAGGTGTGTCTATACTCCTCAACAAAATGGAGTAGTTGAGAGAAAGCATAGACACATTTTAGAGGTAGCAAGGGCTCTTAAAATACATAGTTCAGTTCCAACTAAATTTTGGGGGGAGTGTGTGAAAACTGCAGTCTATTTGATAAACAAATTACCCACTGCAGTACTAGATGGGAAAACACCCTATACATTGCTTTATGGTAAAGAACCTGGGCTAGATCACCTAAGGGTGTTTGGTTGTTTGTGCTATGCAAGCAGCTTGCCCAGGGGAGATAAATTGGCCCCAAGGGCAAGGAGGACAGTTCTGATGGGATACTCTGAGGTTCAAAAGGGATACAGGCTATTTAATCTGGATTCCAAAACCTTTTTTGTCAGCAGGGATGTAAGTTTCAGAGAAAAAATCCTTCCTTTCAGAGCCATGCCAGTTGAACATGAGGAGGAAGTCTTGTTCATGCAAGTAAATGATGCAACACCATCACCAAATCATTCTCCTGTGATGCAGAATGATTATGATAACACTGCAGCAGCAGCAGAACCAACAGGGCAAACAGAATCTGAAACTGCCACCATTGCCACTCATGATACAAATGGAGCAGATGGCACATCACCTTCTCAACATGTTGACAATGATGTTGATGTTGGTGATCCAATGGAGGCACCTGGTACTTCATTACAAGAGGCTGAATCTATGGAAGAAGAACCTCATGTTACAGAATAACCTCCCACTACTGAAACAGTAGAAGACACTGGCAGAGGGAAGAGGATCACCAAGCCACCAATATGGCTTAAGGATTATGTAACCTCTAAAAGTAATGCCCCTACTTGCTCATACTCCAACAGCAACTATGTAGAGTATGGTCACTTATCCACTGGATATCAAGAATACCTGAGTTTGTTCTCAGCACCTACAGAGCCCAAGAATTTTAAGGAAGCATCTCAAGATCAAAAATGGATTGAAGCTATGCAGCAGGAAGTCAATGCATTAGAGCAAAATCAAACCTGGGAATTGGTGGATCTCCCCAAAGGGAAGCAGGCAGTTGGTTCAAAATGGGTGTACAAAATCAAGTACAAACCAACTGGAGAAGTAGACAAGTACAAAGCCAGACTTATGGCAAAAGGATACACTCAGTAGGAAGGTTTAGACTATCATGAGACTTTCTCACCAGTTGCTAAAATGGTGACTGTCAGAACAGTGATCAGTGTTGCAGCCTCAAAGAATTGGCCTCTCTTTCAGATGGATGTAAACAGTGCTTTTCTACAAGGTGACTTATTAGAAGAAGTCTATATGGATCTACCTCAGGGGTTTCAAAAGCAGGGGGAGTATAAGGTCTATAAGTTGTTGAAGTCATTGTATGGCTTGAAAAAAGCTTCTAGACAGTGGAATATAAAACTCACAGATGCCCTACAATCAGCTAAATACATTCAAAGTCCATATGATCATTCCTTGTTCACAAAGAAGGAAGGTGAAAAAATAGTCATCATCCTAGTGTATGTAGATGATTTGCTTATCACTGGGAACAACAAAAGACTAATTGACCAAGCAAAGAATACATTACACAACAATTTCAAAGTCAAAGACCTAGGTGAATTAAGGTATTTCCTAGGGATTGAAGTTTTAATATCACATGATGGCATATTGCTCAATCAGAGAAAATACACTCTTGAGCTGATTTCTGATGTAGGCTTGAGTGGAGCTAAACCTGTGAATACACCTTTGGAAGTAAATGCTAAGTTCACTACTGTGGACTATGATGAACATGTGG
Organism: Nicotiana attenuata; assembly: GCF_001879085.1. Lineage (NCBI taxonomy): Eukaryota > Viridiplantae > Streptophyta > Magnoliopsida > Solanales > Solanaceae > Nicotiana > Nicotiana attenuata. The sequence continues at coordinate 53,732 of NW_017672971.1, forward strand.
GGGGGGGGGGGGGGGGGGTATAACAGATCCTATACTTCCAGATGTCAGCCCCCCTATCAGAAGCTAATTGGGAAACTGCTTTATCTAACCATTACTAGACCAGACATTAGATTTGTTGTACAGGTCCTAGGCCAATTCATATAGCAGCCAAAAACTTCACATTGGGAAGCAGCCCTGAGGCTGGTTAGATATTTAAAAGGGTCACCAGGTCAAGGGATTTTGATGAAGAACAGCCCTTGCACAGAGCTAACTGCATTTTGTGACAGTGATTGGGCAGCCTGCCCAAACACTGGAAGATCTGTTACTGGCTACATAATAAAGCTAGGGGACTCTATCATATCGTGGAAATCAAAGAAGCAGCACACTATGAGTCGAAGCTCAGCAGAGGCAGAATATAGGATCATGGCAACTGCAGTCTCGGAGGTAATATGGATAACAAGATTGTTGAGTGAACTGAATGTATCTATCACCACACCTGTGAAGCTGTTTTGTGATGGTAAAGCAACCATACAGATTGCCTCCAATACCATCTATCATGAAAGGACGAAGCATAATGAGATTGATTGCCACTTTGTGAGAGGCAAGATCAAAGAAGGGTTGATAATGCCTGAGCATGTCAATACCCAACATCAACTAGCAGACTTGTTAACTAAAGGTTTGGGAACTACTCAGCATCAGTACCTTCTATCCAAGCTTGGAGTGCTCGATGTATTCCACCATCCAGCTTGAGGGGGAGTATTGAAATAGCTGCTGCTAAGATGAGTTAACTATGGTTAATTGCTTAGATAGTATTAGAGGCTTGCTTAGCTGTCAAAACCAGTAGTTAGAGGAGTAGTTAAAAGTTAGTTAATTGCACATGTAGTGCACGTGAGAGTCAGCTCCTTCATCTATAAAAGGAGCTGTCCTTGTATTCTTTAGCTTAATGAAACATTTTCTCTTCTTCCTTCTTTTTCATTTCAGATCTCGTATTCTGGAAAGTTCTTCCCTGCATGTGCCCTAATTCACTGCTCCATTGATAGAGCAGTGAGAGCTCCGTCTTCGTCACCAATTCGACACTTCGACACAAGAAAAGATGCAAAAAGAATTCGTAGCAACGGATCATAACAATGTCAGGTGTAGCAATACTTGTTGAATAAATTTACAATGTGCTGGTCTATGTGTGTAATAAACAAATAACAACATATTTTGCAACGCCTCCCAACTTTCTCCAAGCATTTTATTTAATGTGGACAAAGTCAATTATCTTGTTTAACTCTCTAGGCATAGTAAAATCTCTCTTTCAAGCTTATAACATTCTTGTGTATTTATGCATGAATAGATGGAAGAAATTCTTGTTAGGACCGAAAAAATCATGTGTCATGCGGAAGTTAGTAAAGTAAACTTTGAACAACGATAAATCAGACAAGAAAAGAGAAATATATACCAAACGAGACACAAACATATAACATAGTTCGGTCAATTGACCTACGTCCACGGCGGAAATGAGCAATCCACTATATAAAAGAGAGTAAAAAATATCGAGAGAACAACCTCACGAAGAGGCAAACACAAGTGACACACTAATACTTGTCCGTAAAGTTCTCCCCTAAACACAACTCTCAAACCCCATATGGCGACATTGTAGATGCTACTGAATGAGAAGGAAGGATCCTCAATTTATAGAAGTCCAAACTTTTTCCTACAAGAAAAAGGACTAGCCAAATATGGAAGAATTATATTTTTCTTCTAGGAAAAGAAAAAATCAAATTATGATAAATATGTTGTCATTTCCTTCATGAGATAGAAAAACCACTTATAGTAAGAAAATCTGGACAAACACCTAATAATTCCTCATCATATGGGATTCGATATGTCCACTCAGCATTTCCATATAGGTGCCCGTCGCGCAAATGTAAAAGTGAAAATGACTACTTCTGTTGCCATAATTTTACTGCCTTTGCTCTTTCGTCAATCTAGTCTTGAGATAATTAGGAGGGTTTATAGTTTGGTAGGCACTAAATTAACTCTTAAAAAGGCTTTACTGGAGAAGGCATGCAATCTAATGATTAATTGTATTTTTGTAATTTGGATGCAGGAAATTGATATCAAGATAGAGTTAATTAATTGAAGAATTTGCCAAGAAAAAGCAAATGGGAGTACGATAAAGGGGTTGTAGTAAGAGCTGCTAAGTAAGGGCACTTTACAAGGTTATGTTAGCAGGTGTAGGTGCGAGTCAAAGTGTATAATGTATTATCATGTGTTATAATTCTTTCTCATGGGGTCGGAAACTTAGCCAGAACTAAAGTAAAAGTTCGGTAATGAGATAATATAGCATTTTAGCTGCTATTTTTGTGTTGTATAAGTGCTAGTCAAAATGTGTTACAATTCTTCTCATGAGCTGAAGACTTAGCTAGAGATATAATAGGCACTAGCCCGATAATAAGATAGTATAGCATTTTCTTTGAACTATAAATTTTGTGCTGTATAGGTGCGAGTCAAAGTGTATAGTGTAGTATCACGTGTTACAATTCATTTTAATGAGTTGGGGAACTTAGAGCAGAGCTATAGCAGTCATCAGTCTAATATTGAGATAAAATAATAGTATTTGATCTACATATTTTGTGTTGCATTTGAATATGAAATAAATCACAGTTTCCGAAGAAAAGTGAAAATACTAATATCGCATTAGTTCTCTTATCTGCGCTGTTGTATTGTGCAGGATGATGATGTGCGACACAACGACAGGCTAGGCCACCCGTATAAAAACTAACTAGTCTAAACGAGGCGAAATATTGGAAACCAAAATAGATGAAAGTTAATCACTATTTTTATTGATTAACTTGTAATCTTTGCCTACGCACGTCCAATTCAACATTTTTTTTTAATTCTTGAGAGGATTGTTCATATTTTGTGCTCTATAATCCTCTATATAGGCGTGGTAAATTGGCAGGTTTAGCTGAATTTGGACGGGTCAAGATAGGTTAGGTCAATAAATGGGTCATTGCCCAATTCAGCCCAAAGTGTACTTGGGCTAAGATGGGCTAAGCAATGGGTCATAACCCAACCCGCCCAACTTGACCCATATTTTAGAACCATGCTCGTATTGCATAAAGAATCTTTTACCTTAAAATGTGTAAGTTGAAAAATAGTTTGCGGGTGGGGGTGGGGGTGTGGATTTGGGGGGGGGGGGGGGTAAGGTGGGTGGGTGTGCAGGAAAAATAAAAAAAACACAAAATAGAAAATTAAAATACAAAAAAAAAGTAAAAAAAAAAACAAAAAATTTGAGGGGGTTTGCGCGGAGGGAGGGGTAGGGTGGTGCAGAAAAATAAAAAACAAAAAATTCAAAACACAAAAGAAAAAAGTAAAAAAAAAAATTTGAGGAGGTTTACGCGCGTGTGTGGGTGTGGAGGGGGGGGGGGTTGGGAGTACGGTGGGTGGATGGTGCAGGAAAACAAAAAAAATTAAAAATTGAAAATAAAAAAAAAACTAAAAAAAAAAAATATTGAGGGAGTTTTGCGGGGGGGGGGGGGGGATTATTAGAGTGCGGTGGCGTGATGCAGAAAAACAAAAAAAAATTGAAAAAAAAAAGAAGTAAAATTGGGACAACTAAGTAAATTTCTAGATAAGTTGGGTTGAGATCCCTTTATTTTGGGTGAGTTTCATAGGTTGTATTTGGGCCGCTTAATGGATCAGAATGGGTTATAAAACTAGGAAAACTTACACAAATGTCCCAAATAAATCTCAACTTACCAACCTCTAGCCATTAGTCATAGACTTACTAAAACTAGCCAACAAAAATTGAAAAACCGAATAATAGGGTTCTTTCTCTCAAAGAATCATATGCAAAAATCACCTTCCATATTTTTAAGCGTGATTAGCAACATTAGATACAAGATGGAAAGGAAATTTTATGGACGGGGTAGCAAATAAGGTGATGAAATACAAAAATCTATACAATATTCCAAAAATCTAAACAAAAAGGAACTTTTTCAATGGGTATAGTTGAAATTCATTGAAAATATATAGATAAGTCAATATACAAAATTTGAGGAAGATTGGGGGTGATTTGGACTGGTTTTGTATCAAAATTCGTAATTAAATCGAGTTCAAAAAGGTCTTATGCGACACATGTATCACGCATGTATCTCACACACAGGTATACATGGATATACATGTGATACACAATAGATACAAATATGATACATATGTGATACACAAATGATAGTGTGATACACATATCATTTTTTCATGTTCAGCTTTTACTTCGAATTTTCAATTCAAACCACCTCAAAACTTCACCAAATCATCCCAAAACTGAGATTCAAGCTCCTTAAGTTGTGCCCAATCTATTCTAATAACACCCACTCAAAATAAAGCAAAAAATTGATATTTTTTTGTTACAAATAGCTAATTGGCTAATTTGGCTAATATTAGTAATATTTTATCAATTGGCCAATTTTTGTAATGAGCTACTTATAAATGGACATAGCTGGTAATTTCCCTAAAAACACTAATGAGTTAACTTAGTCTCAGTCCAAATTGACTCATGAGCTAAAATATTTGTAGTCCAACCATTAATTTCTGGACGGGTTAGACGGATTGGATGAATTTGGGTTCAAATTGACACCCCTACCTCTATACAATGCTAAAATACTGGGCTCAAGTTGTCGCATGCACTGTTAAGTTGTCGCAATTAGAAGAGAGATAATGCCAAGACATTTGTGCAAAAAGCGTAGTTCAACGGAAATGAAAGGTTGAAAAATGTTACATGAAGAGGAGATGTTTCATGTCTAAGATTAACCAACGCATGGAAATTGGAATAAATCTGACCCCTTATAACCTATGTATCATCATTGTTGTATTACATTGAAGATTTAAATGAAAATCATTACATGAAATCAATTTCAATTCTTCTTCATGTTTCAATTTTGTGTATGTATTGCTGATCAAAACACTATTCTTGGTTAGACTACTAATCAATTTCTTCCCCGCGTTGTTTTTTGATTACTGATTGCAGGTCCAAGTGTAACCTACGAGTTCGGCAGAACTAGTACATTGAGTCATATATATTTTTGTTTCAGAACCGACTTTTTCAATTTAGAACTGACAATTTTATGTTTTGGATTTGCCACTCTTGAGTTCCAATAGCTCCTATCATGAATAAGGGAGGACGTAGTTAATAATTTATGGCTTTATGCTAAAAAATCATTAAATAAGTAGAAATAATAGATTTAATCTCAATAAACCAAATCGGTTGTGGTAAGATCTTGAACTCAAACCTACAATGTTCCGCCTTAGCTGGGTACCAGGCTCAATAAAACTAACAGGGTGATCCAAATTGAATTTCTTTTCTTGCTTTCTCATGTTATGCAGTAGAGTTGTTGGTTTTGGTTGTTAATCTTCGAGTTTTCAAATCTTCATAATTCAATCATCAATATAGTTCACATATTCTTTGAATTGTGTTGAATTCGACAGCTAGAAGGCTGGAAATCAGAATTTCAGATCATGGTGAATGAATTGCGTTATGTTTGAATTTTGATCTCTTTGAGATAAAATTAAGAAACAATCATTTAGAAATCTTTTTTTTTTTTGGATAGAAGTAAACAATCAATCAATTAATATCCTTACATTCTCAGATCCACTTCTTATGAGTAAATAATTTTAACAATATCCTTAAAACATGAACTAGACTATAACACATGTCTAATATTTAAAAAGGAGACTTTTTTTATTAGATAGGTTCGGTTTGAAATCCAAAAAGAAAAAAAATTAAGGTTGTCGCATAAAAACCATGCTTCGTACTGCTCAGTAAAAATCCGTTTCAAATTGATTTTCTAATGAATTGCCTATGGCAAATTGCTATATATTTCATGGACCTTTAAAAGCCCGAATAAAGAGGAAGCTACATGAAGGTTTGAGTCGAATAACTTTTTGCTACTTGAATGTTATTTAAACTAAAAATGGGATGTGGTAGTCACTAAATAAGGTGGTGTTTATTTTTTATCAACTAATTCTAATGTTAGGCAAAAATAGCCCCTACTCTATTAAAATTATTTTGAAAAGACATTTTAACCCTTTCTTCTATTCTTTTGTTCCCAAACCCTTCTTTTATACGGTTCTGTGGATTTAATTTGAGAGCCAAAACTTCATAGGCAAATTTCGCTCCCTCAGTATTAGTATCGTTCCTTGCATGCAAATCTTCGTTCGATTTTGTTCCTGCCCAGCAATTCTCTGCGTGTAGTTTGTTCCACTTAATCTCTTCTCCTTTGTCATCTTCTCTACATCGAACCATCGAACTGGTATGTTTTTTATTTTGCTTTTTTGCATTTTTCTTTTTGTATATCTCTAATCGCGATCAATGTTGTGTTTGTCATCAAGTATGTGTAAAATGTCGAAAATAATGACTATAACTTGATTCAGTATGGAATAAGGAGCGGATTTTTGTGAGGAAGTTACTCAGAACTTTTTGGTATTGAAATGTGTTTGTGGTTCAATTAATATATTTGATAAGGACATTTCATAAAAACAGTCCTAAGAATTTGTAAGCTAACTGTGTTTATAATTTTTAGTTAACTGTGCTTCTATAAAAAATGAATCTAATTAGGTCCTGGATTTTAGTTTTTTAGTTTAAATATTAAGGACATTTCGGAAAAATAGTACTAAGAATTTGTAAGATAATTTTAGTTAACCGTGCTTCTATTAAAAATGCATCTAATTAGGTCCTGAATTTTAATTTTTTAGTTTAAATATTAAGGACATGTCAGAAAAATAGTCCTAGGAATCTGTAAGCTAATTTTAATTAATTGTTCTTCTATTTAAGATGCATCTACTTAGGTCCTGGATTTTAGTTTTTAGTTTAAATATTAAGGACATGTCAGAAAATAGTCCTAGGAATCTGTAAGCTAATTTTAGTTAATTGTTCTTCTATTTAAGATGCATCTACTTAGGTCCTGGATTTTCGTTTTTATTTAAATAATAAGGACATTCAGAAATTAGTCTAATTTTATGTCTTTTCTTCTTTGT
>NW_017672971.1:62238-132968 GCF_001879085.1 Nicotiana attenuata
ATTGAGAATCTACAGCAAGAGTCTATACAGGATAATAAAAGTACAATAACGGAAACAGAGGTAAAGGCAAACCACAAGGAACTACCACTCATAGCAAGGATGATAACCGGGGATCTCTTGGTATCCCGAGGATCTCTTGGTATCCTCAAAATATACTAGGGATCTCTTGGTATCCCGAGGATCTCTTGGTATCCTCAATATATGCTAGGGATCTCTTGGTATCCCGAGGATCTCTTGGTATCCTCAATATATGTTAGGGATCTCTTGGTATCCCGAGGATCTCTTGGTATCCTCAATATATGCTAGGGATCTCTTAGTATCCCGAGGATCTCTTGGTATCCTCAATATACGTGTCAGGGATCTCTTGGTATCCCACACCTCAGTCCAGATCATAAATACGTACAGGGAATCTCCCGGAATGCCGTCCCGTAGTCCCAAATTAAAAGTGCAGGGGGATCTCCTGGAATACCGTTCCGTAGTCCCAAAGAAACATACAGCAACAACAAGAATTCAATCCAATCAATTTCATATCAAAGTGAAGCAGGTAAATCCTAGCCTAACATGGTGCACGTAATACAATTAAGGCAGTTAAGGCAAATAGAGCAATTTAGACAAGTAGACATGCTTCTCTAGGCTACAACAGGTTTAATTTCCAAACAGTGTAAGTAAGAAAAAGGAAGAACACAATTTAAGGCTATTTTTAATGAAAAACCGGATTTCCAACAATTAGCTCAAGTACGCGCTCGTCACCTCACGTACAAGGCATTTCAGTTATCAAATATATCATATCCTAATGGGAAGGTCCTCCACACAAGGTTAGGCAAGCCACTTACCTCGAACCGGCTCAAAATCAACTCGAAACCACACCTTTGCCACGAGTATCCGACTCCAAATGGCCCGAATCTATTCAATTCAGTTGTATTTTGTAAATAACACTTCAAATAACTGATTCTATAATTAAATTCTAAGCAAATATGCGAAATCATGTAAAATGACCAAAACGCCCCTCAAGCCAACATCTCGGAATCAGGTAAAATTTATATTTTCAGAAACCTCGTACTCCCACGAGTCTATTCATCACAAGAACATTGAAATCGGGGTCCAAATGACCCCTCAAATCCTCAATTAAAGGTCTCTTAAACTCAAGCCCTAGTTACCCCTTTTCCCCAAATTTCTCACCATTAATTAGGTCTTTAATCACATAAAAATGAGTTATGAAGTCAAGGACATTACCTCAAGTGATTTCCCTTTGATTTCCTCAAAAACTCCTCTCAAAAGCTTCAACCCGGATGAAAATGGTGAAAGAATGGCTCAATTTCGCGAAGGCAACTATTTATATGTTCTGCCCAGCTATTTCCGCATTTGCGGTCCTAGGACCGCATCTGCGGTCCCGCTTCTGCGGAATAAGTTTCGCATCTGCGACTTTCCCTTAAGTGACCAGCTTCCGCATCTGCGGACATCCAACCACTCCTGCGGTTCCGCTTCTGCGGGCCTCACACCGCATCTGCGATTTTGTGAAGGAATGACCCCAAGCCGCTTCTACGGCCCTTTAGCCGCTTCTGCGGCGCCGCATCTGCGGTTCCCAAGCCGCAGATGTGAAAATACCAGAAGCAGCAATACTACAGCTGCTGCAACACTTCTTCAACCTTCCCGTCAACCATCCGAAATCATCCCGAGGCCCCCAGGACCTCAACCAAAAGCACAAATAACACCTAATACCTCATTCAAACTTGTACCAACCACTAAACCACCTAAAACAACATCGGAAACTCGAATTAATCAAGGATTTAAGCCTAAGAACTCCAAATTTCCTCAAAATACGCTTTCGATCAAAAACCTAACCAAACCACGTCCGAGTGACCTGAAATTTTACGCACATGTCCCAAATGACATGACAGAACTACTAGGTCCTGGATTTTAGTTTTTTAGTTTAAATATTAAGGACATTTCGGAAAAATAGTACTAAGAATTTGTAAGATAATTTTAGTTAACCGTGCTTCTATTAAAAATGCATCTAATTAGGTCCTGAATTTTAATTTTTTAGTTTAAATATTAAGGACATGTCAGAAAAATAGTCCTAGGAATCTGTAAGCTAATTTTAATTAATTGTTCTTCTATTTAAGATGCATCTACTTAGGTCCTGGATTTTAGTTTTTTAGTTTAAATATTAAGGACATGTCAGAAAAATAGTCCTAGGAATCTGTAAGCTAATTTTAGTTAATTGTTCTTCTATTTAAGATGCATCTACTTAGGTCCTGGATTTTCGTTTTTTATTTTAAATAATAAGGACATTTCAGAAAATTAGTCCTAATTTTTTATGTTCTTTTTCCTTCTTTGTAGTGTGCTAATGGAAGGAGATCGTGTTTTCGAGTTTGATGTTTGGCATAATTCGATGAGCAATTGGAAAGGAGATTTTCAGTTTAAGGAAACAATAAAAAGTTTCTTGTCAAACACGCAATGGAAGAAGTTGAGGGATGGTGATTTTGGATTTTTTTTCCGATTACAAGGTGTGAAGTTCTGTGGTAAACTTATTCATTGTGTGTTGCTTTCAGAAATTGTAAGCAATGACCCGAATTCAATGACATTCAAGGTGTTTGATCATGAAGTGAAGTTTACACGTGAAGCGCTTCATATAATTACTGGGTTGAAATGTTCTTCTTCAGTGGACTTCAAAGTTTTGAGTGAAAGAGAGAATAGGCTTTCGAAAGTCTACTTCCCTGGAAAGGATAGAATCGAGTTAGGCAATTTGTTGCATTTTATTACTAGTCACCCAGATGGTACAGCTGCATCATTTGTAGGCAGCGATGATGATGCGGTGAAGTTGGCAACAATTTATTTTGTTGAATCTGTGTTGATGGGGAAGCGCAAGAATCAGAATGTTTCTGAGCGGGTAATGAAAATTGTAGATGACGATGAACTCTGCTCTTCTTTCAATTGGGGATCTCTTTGTTATGAAAAGTTAGTAAAATCATTGAAGAGTTGCTTGAAGCCCAAACAAAATACTTCAGACAATGAGAATGAGAATGAGAAAGACAATGACAATTATACTATACTTGGATTCCCTGCCTTCTGTGTTTGGATTATGGAAGTATTCCCAATTTTTCAGGAAAAATAATTTATGAACTTCAGAGAATGTGGGTTCCCTCGGATGCTATGTTATTCAGATATGAAATCTCCACTATACCATGTGTAAAAAATACTTCCATAATGAAAAAGTAAGTTAATCTGATTACTAGCTATTTTTTTTGTTTATGTGTTTTAGTTATGAAAACTTACGTTTTTTCTTCTTCTTATATAATAGGTGTATCAGTTGATCAAGGTGGCACCATTTCTTTCTTGTGAAGAAGATGCGGAGCCCGTTAGTGTGCATGAGTCATTGTCTCAAGATCAAAGTTCAATGCCTTCCACACAATTTGATGAAGTCTTGCTTAAGGAAATTGTTACCGTAGGTTTTCTATTTTTGAATAGCATTAGTTTTTTATTTGGTTATTTTTGCTTAAGACACTTTTTTGTTTTATGGTTTTTGATTCAGAGATTATCGGAGAAGTTGAAAAAGGATATGCAGGCAGAAGTTACAAGAATTGTCACGACCCCTGTTCGCCCTCCGTGAACTGTCGTGACGGCACCTAGTCTCCACGACTAGGTAAGCCTAATCGCGGAAAAGAAACCAAGAATTTGCGGAAGTAAAACAATTTAAAACAGAAATAAGAAATAACCAGTGTATAAATGTGTCGCTCGGCATACACCATAGTTAACTCTCAAAACCAACACATAAATCCAAGACCCGGAAACCCATGAATCACAAGCTAAGAAGTACTACACAGCTCTAACTCCAGAATGTCTAACAAGAACTGGAAAAAAATACAGAAGGGCTAGCACTAAACAGCAAGAATAGAAAGAGATTCCTCGGTCTGCGGACGCGGCAGATATACCTTGAAGTCTCTACAGAAGCGCCTCGCCTCAAGGATGATAAGACTGAGCAAAAGTACCTGGAGCTGCACATGAAAAACATGCGAAGAAGGGGCATGAGTACACCACAACGGTACTCAGTAAGTGCCAAGCCTAACCTCGGTTGGGTAGTGACGAGGAAGGTCAGGGCCCTACTGAGATTAAATAAATATTAAAGTGACAGGATAAGATAAGAAGTGCGATTGAGAATCTACAGCAAGAGTCTATACAGGATAATAAAAGTACAATAACGGAAACAGAGGTAAAGGCAAACCACAAGGAACTACCACTCATAGCAAGGATGATAACCGGGAATCTCTTGGTATCCCGAGGATCTCTTGGTATCCTCAAAATATACTAGGGATCTCTTGGTATCCCGAGGATCTCTTGGTATCCTCAATATATGCTAGGGATCTCTTGGTATCCCGAGGATCTCTTGGTATCCTCAATATATGTTAGGGATCTCTTGGTATCCCGAGGATCTCTTGGTATCCTCAATATATGCTAGGGATCTCTTAGTATCCCGAGGATCTCTTGGTATCCTCAATATACGTGTCAGGGATCTCTTGGTATCCCACACCTCAGTCCAGATCATAAATACGTACAGGGAATCTCCCGGAATGCCGTCCCGTAGTCCCAAATTAAAAGTGCAGGGGGATCTCCTGGAATACCGTTCCGTAGTCCCAAAGAAACATACAACAACAACAAGAATTCAATCCAATCAATTTCATATCAAAGTGAAGCAGGTAAATCCTAGCCTAACATGGTGCACGTAATACAATTAAGGCAGTTAAGGCAAATAGAGCAATTTAGACAAGTAGACATGCTTCTCTAGGCTACAACAGGTTTAATTTCCAAACAGTGTAAGTAAGAAAAAGGAAGAACACAATTTAAGGCTATTTTTAATGAAAACCCGGATTTCCAACAATTAGCTCAAGTACGCGCTCGTCACCTCACGTACAAGGCATTTCAGTTATCAAATATATCATATCCTAATGGGAAGGTCCTCCACACAAGGTTAGGCAAGCCACTTACCTCGAACCGGCTCAAAATCAACTCGAAACCACACCTTTGCCACGAGTATCCGACTCCAAATGGCCCGAATCTATTCAATTCAGTTGTATTTTGTAAATAACACTTCAAATAACTGATTCTATAATTAAATTCTAAGCAAATATGCGAAATCATGTAAAATGACCAAAACGCCCCTCAAGCCAACATCTCGGAATCAGGTGAAATTTATATTTTCAGAAACCTCGTACTCCCACGAGTCTATTCATCACAAGAACATTGAAATCGGGGTCCAAATGACCCCTCAAATCCTCAATTAAAGGTCTCTTAAACTCAAGCCCTAGTTACCCCTTTTCCCCAAATTTCTCACCATTAATTAGGTCTTTAATCACATAAAAATGAGTTATGAAGTCAAGGACATTACCTCAAGTGATTTCCCTTTGATTTCCTCAAAAACTCCTCTCAAAAGCTTCAACCCGGATGAAAATGGTGAAAGAATGGCTCAATTTCGCGAAGGCAACTATTTATATGTTCTGCCCAGCTATTTCCGCATTTGCTGTCCTAGGACCGCATCTGCGGTCCCGCTTCTGCGGAATAAGTTTCGCATCTGCGACTTTCCCTTAAGTGACCAGCTTCCGCATCTGCGGACATCCAACCACTCTTGCGGTTCCGCTTCTGCGAGCCTCACACCGCATCTGCGATTTTCTGAAGGAATGACCCCAAGCCGCTTCTACGGCCCTTTAGCCGCTTCTGCGGCGCCGCATCTGCGGTTCCCAAGCCGCAGATGTGAAAATACCAGAAGCAGCAATACTACAGCTGCTGCAACACTTCTTCAACCTTCCCGTCAACCATCCGAAATCATCCCGAGGCCCCCAGGACCTCAACCAAAAGCACAAATAACACCTAATACCTCATTCAAACTTGTACCAACCACTAAACCACCTAAAACAACATCGGAAACTCGAATTAATCAAGGATTTAAGCCTAAGAACTCCAAATTTCCTCAAAATACGCTTTCGATCAAAAACCTAACTAAACCACGTCCGAGTGACCTGAAATTTTACGCACATGTCCCAAATGACATGACAGAACTACTGCAACTCCCGGAATTCCATTCCGGCCCTCGGATCAAAATCTCACTATCGGACTGGAAACTTCAAAAATTCAAACTTCGGCATTTCAAGCCTAAATCAGCTACGGACCTCCAAAACACTATCCGAACACGCTTCTAACCCCAAAATCACCCAACGAAGCTAACGGAACCATCAGATTTCCATTCCGAGGCCGTCTTCACACTGTTCCAACTACGATCAACTTTCCAACACTTAAGCTCTCATTTAGGGACTAAGTGTCCCAAAACTCTCCGAAACTCAAAACCGAACATCCCGGCAAATCGAAATAGCAGAAATAAACTTGGGGGAAGCAGTTAAATAGGGGATCAGAGCATAATTTCCAAAAACGACCGGCCGGGTTGTTACAAGAATAAATCAAAAAATAGCTATATCAGGAAAAAAAAGATTCAAAATGACATCAAGGTAATATCATTAATTTCAATGTTTGTAACTCTAAGTTAAGGACACCATGTCCTTAATTTTGAGCTTGTAACTCTAAGTTCAGGACTACCTGTCCTTAACTTTTGAACTTGGAACTCGAAGTTCAGGACTACCTGTCCTTAATTTCTGTTCTTGTAACTCTAAGTTAAGGACTACCTGTCCTTAATTTCTGTGCTTGTAACTCTAAGTTAAGCACCAAGTGTCCTTAATTTGTGAGCTTGTAACTTGAAGTTTAGGACAATCTGTCCTTAACTTTTAACTTGTAACTCTAAGTTCAGGATTACATGTCCTTATTTTTTGAACTTGGAAATCAAGTTCAGGACTACAAGTCCTTATTTTTTGAACTTAGAACTCTAAGTTCAGGACTACATGTCCTTATTTTTTGAACTTGTAACTCTAAGTTAAGGACTACCTGTCCTTAACTTTTTAACTTGTAACTCTAAGTTAAAGACTACATGTCCTTAATTTGTGAGCTTGTAACTTGAAGTTTAGGACTACCTGTCCTTAACTTTTTAACTTGGAACTCTAAGTTCAGGACTACATATCCTTATTTTTTGAACTTAGAACTCTAACTTCAGGACTACATGTTCTTAAATTCTGTGCTTGTAACTCTAAGTTAAAGACTACCTGTCCTTAATTTCTGTGCTTGTAACTCTAAGTTCAGGACTTCCTGTCCTTACTTTTTAACTTTTAACTCTAAGTTCAGGACTACATGTCCTTAATTTCTGTTCTTGTAACTCTAAGTTAAGGAACACTTGTCCTTAATTTTTGTGCTTGTACCACTATGCTAACATTGTGATTCTTATTTTAAATACTATCTCACAGGATTTAAAGAAAAATTTAGGATCAAAGATTGATACTTTGTTGAAGCTTCTTGTCAAACCTCATAAAAGGACCATAGAGAGAGAACCTAGTGTTCCAATTAGCAAAAATGCAGTTGATGATCAATGTGATGATACAAAGCCTGGTGTTCCAATTAACAAACATACAACTGGTGATCATTGTGATGATACAGATGTGCATGTAGAAGATCATTATGAAAGCGATTATAGAGATGCGCATCTAGAAGATGAAACTGAGGTTGGCATTGAAATTGGAAAAGGTTAGATATAGATTTTGAATTTGTTGTCATTGAAATTTATATTCAATAGCGTAATACATATAAACTTTTTTGTGATTACAAATGTGTGTAGCATCTATTGATGGAGTGGAAGTTCAAGATGGAGTGGAATGTCAAGACCAGGAAAATCCAAAAGAGACAGGCGTAACAGAAATAATTTGTAAATGTGGAGTGCAATCTCAGGATTTAGAAAATCCATTGGGAACAAGTATAAGTGAGATTGCATGCAAATGTGTTGAAGGAATATATGATTTCTCTACACCTCTCTCACTTACAGAGAAATTTGGAAATCAAAATGATGCCAAATCAAGGTTAGATGGTATTTTCATGATATGTTGAATGTTAGTTTTAGTAAACTATCAGTAACAAGTATTAATTGTAAATGTTACAGAATCTTTTGAAGCTGCAAGGAAAGAAGATGGAGTGGACTATC
This sequence comes from Nicotiana attenuata, assembly GCF_001879085.1. Lineage (NCBI taxonomy): Eukaryota > Viridiplantae > Streptophyta > Magnoliopsida > Solanales > Solanaceae > Nicotiana > Nicotiana attenuata. The sequence goes on from NW_017672971.1 coordinate 70,304, forward strand.
AAGAGAGAAGTGGAGGACAATCTAAGACTTAGAAAATGCCCAAGGAACAAGCATAAGTGAGATTATTTGCAAATGTATAGAAGGAACGTATGATCTCTCTGCACCTCGCTCTCTTACCGACAATATTCGAAGCCAAGAAAATGCTAGTCAAGATAATGATTTAACTGGCATGATCTTGACAGTTGCAAAAGGTTAGACGGGGGTTTTTTTTTAATCTTATACATGTTTTTTTAATCAAAGATTAGTAACAAGTACTAATTGTGTTAGCTCTTGTAAATATTTTGCAGAATCTTGTGAACTTGCAATCGAAGAACATGGAGAACAGTTGCAAGATAAAGAAAATGCACGGTTGCAAGATAAAGAAAATGCAACCAATATGTCAGCTCGATTGTCTGTTGAAGAAATACAAGAAGGCAGCGTGGCCAACACAGGTATTGATTGTGTCCTTAATAATGTATTCATAATTCAAATCGCCGGGACATTTCAAAAATTATGTCCTTAATTTTTGTCTCTTCATTTAACAATTTGTCGTAGAATTGACGACTTGCAGCAAACTAATGTATATGTAGTGTTATTTTCATAGCAAAACAAAGATGAAGTCGTTAACCAATATACTAGGAAAAGGAAGAGAGATAGTATTGGTTTTGATAGTCCATCATTTGATATTCTTACCCCTACTCCTCCAATTACACAAATGAGCATTGATGATGGTTTGTCTATGGAGGTTGAAGGAAATGTTAAAGAAGAGCTTGGTCGAGGGAAAAGGAATAAGAAGCTTAGTTGGCAATTGAAATCTCCTTTTGAACAAAAAAGAAAAATAGGAACATCGATGGCGCACAATAAAAATACTCCCAAGTATACGGGCTGGACAAAATCAAAATATACCCGTACATGTATTTTTCATTATGCCAAAGATGATGAAAACTAATTGAAGAAATTCATTGGGTGGTTAGGCAAGGAGAAAAGGAAATGTCGCAAAAAAGCGTAAGTCCCTAAATGTATTCATTATTTCTTAATTGTTTACATTCGTGTCTTGAACTTGTAATTTTAATTTTAGGACTAAGTGTATTGAGCTTGCAAGTCCTAAAGTTAAGTGTCCTTAACTTTTGAGATTATAAGTCTAAGTTCAGGACTAAGTGTCCTTAAACTTGTAACCGTAAGTTAAGGACTATCTGTCCTTAATTTTTGAACTTGCTACTCTAACTTCAGGACCAATGGTCCTTAAATTTTGAACTTGCTACTCTAACTTCAGGACTAATTGTCCTTTAATTTATGAGCTTCTAAGTCTAAGTTCAGGACCAAGTGTCCTTAACTTTTGAACTTGGAACTCGAAGTTCAGGACCAAGTGTCCTTAACTTTTGAACTTGTAACTGTAAGTTCAAGACCAAGTGTCCTTAACTTTTGAGCTTGTTAGTCTAAGTTCAAGACTAATTGTTCTTAACTTTTAAACTTGGAACTGTAAGTTCAGGACCAAGTGTCCTTAACTTTTGAACTTGTAATTGTAAGTTAAGGACTACATGTCCTTAATTTTTGAACTTAAAACTGTAAGTTCGGGACCAAGTGTCCCTACCTTTTGAACTTGTAACTGTAAGTTCAGGACCAAGTGTCCTGAACTTTTGAACTTGCTACTGTAAGTTAAGGACCAATGGCCCTTAACTTTTGAACTTGTAACTGTAAGTTAAGGACTACCTGTCCTTAATTTTTGAACTTGTAACTGTAAGTTCAGGACTAGTTGTCCTTAATTAGGAATTGAGGACTAACTTCTAACTTTGATATTTTTAAAATTTTCAGGGGAGAAACTGATATATATGCTGACGATAATGGTGTGAAAAGAATCCATATAAATTGTACTATCAAAAAATCAGCAAAATGTTCTTCCTTGAGCTTCCTGATAGTAGCTTTGTACTTGATGATAAGGTTTGATAATTCACTAGGCATTTTTTTCTTTATTCTTAATTTATTGTTTTTTAATTATTTATGACTGGTGAATTTTTTTTGTTTTTTTGCCTTTTTATGAAGTATATTGACATTGCCCTATATTATTTGAGAAAGAAGGAATGCTACCACCCTTACGCCCATCCTTTTCGTTGCACAACTACAGATATACTTTTTGATAACTATATGCTACTTGTGTATAAGAATTTTAATGAAGATGCTACAAATGAGTTTTGGTGTGGTGATAATCAATTGGTTCTGACACCATATATGTGGGGTGACAATCGTAGATGTGGAATTGCTTGGACAAAGGTTGACTAAATCTTTTTTCCATTTCGGCTTCCTTCAGAAGATAATGATGTTGTGACACATTTTCTTTTGGGGGTATTGGACTTGAATGAGAGAAAGATTTATGTGTACGATTCCATATATAGTGAGCCATATGAGCAAGGAATAAATCACATTGAAATGTATGCACGCATGATCCCCCACTTGCTAAAGTTCTCACAATTTGAGAAAATCACAAGTCTTTTGGAAATGCATTCAACAAATTTGATATTCAGTGGCATAGATCACCACACCAAACTGGATCGTACGTGTTGTCATTTGCTATATAATTTATATGTACTTTAGATTTGTTTTATTAAAGATATTGTTTAATTGACTCCATATCTTACATTTTTCTTAGGACCGATTGCGGTGCATTCCTAATTAAGTATGTGGAGTTGTTTATGATGGGAAAGGATGTGGAGAAATTTCAACCTGAAGACATAACAAACTTTAGAAAAGAACTTGCAGCAAATCTTTGGGCACATGGAGAGTGGAAAAGAAATTCTGGTTATGATACACCACCAGAATATGTCGGCGACGACTATGATAGTGAAAATGAAACTTCCTGCCCAAAGGAGCTATAGTTTAGTTGTAAAGAAAGTCAGATGTTGTTGAATTTGGTATAAAATTGCTGTAAAGAATCCATATGAATTCTAAAATATCCTGTAAATTGTTCACAAGACACTTTTATTTTGTTTGCATAGCATAATTTTTTGGTCACAACTATGCCAAATGACAGTATCACCAGTAATATGAAGGCATCATATTATTAATTTCTTTCTTTCTGTTAACTATTGATTTGTCCATTTGCAATTCCTAAATTAAGTGTATTGAGCTTGTAAGTCTAAGTTCAGGACCAAGTGTCCTTAACTTTTGAACTTGTAATTGTAAGTTAAGGACTACCTGTCCTTAACTTTTGACTTGGAACTGTAAGTTCAGGACCAAGTGTCCTTAACTTTTGAACTTGTAACTGTAAGTTAATGACTACCTATCCTTAACTTTTGAGCTTGTAACTATAAGTTCAGGACCAAGTGTCCTTAACTTTTGAACTTGTAACTGTAAGTTCAGGACTAAGTGTCCTTAACTTTTCAACTTGTAGTAAGTTATGACTACCTGTCCTTAACTTTTGAACTTGTAACTGTAAGTTCAGTACCAAGTGTCCTTAACTTTTGAACTTGTAACTGTAAGTTAAGGACTACATGTCCTTAATTTTTGAATTTGCAACTCTAACTCCAGGACCAACTGTCCTTAATTTTTGAACTTCCACTCTAAGTTCAAGGCCAAGTGTCCTTAACTTTTTAGCTTGTTAGTCTAAGTTAATGACTAAGTGTCCTTTAAATTATGAGCTTGTAAGTTTAAGTTCAGGACTAAGTGTCCTTAACTTTTGAACTTGTAACTGTACGTTCAGGACTATTTTTCTGAAATGTCTTGAACTTTTGGAAATCTAGACAATAATCCGAGATTTCCAGAAGTTAAGGATATTTTAGAAATTTATGTCCTTAATATTAGATTCATAATTCAAATTTCAGGACTTTTAGAAGTCTATGTCCTTAACTTTTACTTGTACCAATGTGATTTTATAAATAAAGATGTATCAAGTTGCAGGCGTCAAATTCTATAAAGAAAAGGACTTTCTTGTTTACTTACAACAAGAGTAAAATCCAAATAAACAATAATTGAAACTGAACGCCCCAAAAAAAAAAGGAAAAGAAACAAAGAGCACGTAAGCGCAAAGAAACTTTGAAAATTCAGGACATCTTTTATATAAACATCTGCTCAAATAAAAACAATCTAAACGAATCCAATTTATAGCAAAAACTTAAAAGGCTAGACAAACATAAGTGGATATATCTATTATTCTCTATGCTTCCTTGAAAATGGATGGACTGCTGGAGAATATATACAAGATGTTCTATTATGACCAATTCTTCTGCAACGACCACATTTAAATGTTATTTTTGATGACTCGGTAGCTGGAATATGCCTTTTCTTCTGCCTTCTACCTGGAGGCACTTTGAAATCTTGAGGTTTAATAATTTGTGACTTAACACTCTCTGGTACAATCCAAGAATCAGTATGTCCTACAGGATGTATTTGTCTTTCAAATGTTTTCAGCCAAGATTCCTTTAAGTATCAGTGCGAGCAGAAATTGGACTTCTTGATGTTTCTCTTCTCGATAGCCGCAATTGCATGTATACATGGTAATTCATCAAATTGAAATTGATAACAATCACATGTTCTTTTGTTTAAGTCCACCAGGAAAGTAATTCCTTTTTTTTCAACTCTAGAACGCCATGAATCAACAAGGAAGACCTTCAATGTTGAAAAATTATAAGTTAGTACATTATGTTAAATTATCATTAAAATAATAAGCTAAATAAAGAACATAATACTTACATTTAAAGTAAAATCTAAATCTATCTTTTTCTTAAATTCCTCTTCTACCCAACAAGAAACGTCATAAAAAGTTCCTTCTGCTTCATTTCTTCTTTCATAAAAGCAACGTTGTAGCTTCACTTGGAAATCCATCATTCTTAATATATGCAGCTTCCTTGCTTCTAATAGCACATAATTCATTGACTCAACTATGTTTGTTGTGAGCATGCCATATCATCGTCGTGGACTACAAGAACGTGCCCACCTTTCCGGTGGTTCTTCCATCAAGTAGTCAAAAGTCTTCTTATCAACTTTTGCTATATCTGACATGTATATATCAAATTCTTTGCGCCTGTATACTCTTGCAGCACTTTGGAAAAGTTCTATGACCTCACTTTTCACTTTCCTTCGCTTTGGGTTCTGCTCCAAATGATAGATACAAATCCCATGGTGGCTTTCAGGATATACCTTTGCAATGCCATGTGCAATAGATTGATGCTTGCCTGATAAAGAAATTAAATTGTCACGGCTCCAAATTGCATTGCGAAGCTCACTAAAGTATCACTCATAGGAATTGTTATTTTCAGATTCTGTAATTCCAAAGGCTAGTGGGAATATTTGGTTATTTGCATCCTTTGAAACTGAAATCATTAAAACACCATGAAATTTTGACTTCAAAAAAGTTACATCAACAGCAATCACTGGTCTACAATGATTCCAACCAGCTATTGATGATCCATATGCATAAAACATATAAATAAACCTGAAAATACAGTATAACAGAAGGTAAAAATACAGGACACTAAATTAAGGACAGGTAGTCTTTAACTTAGAGTTACAAGTTCAAAAGTTAAGGACATGCAGTCCTGAACTTAGAGTAAAAAGTTAAAAAGTTAAGGATAGGAAGTCCTGAACTTAGAGTTACAAGCACAGAAATTAAGGACATGTAGTCCTTAACTTAGAGTTACAAGCACAAATTTTAAGGACATGTAGTCCTGAACTTAGAGTTCCAAGTTCAAAAAATAAGGACATGTAGTCCTAAACTTAGAGTTACAAGTTCAAAAAATAAGGACATGTAGTCCTGAATTTAGAGTTTCAAATTCAAAAGTTAAGGACAGGTAGTCCTAAAGTTCAAGTTACAAGCTCACAAATTAAGGACACTTGGTCCTTAACTTAGAGTTACAAGCACAGAAATTAAGGACAAGTAGTCCTTATCTTAGAGCTACAGGAACAGAAATTAAGGACACCATGTCCTTAACTTTTTCACTGCACGCGTCAAAGTTAAGGACACCATGTCTTTAACTTTTTCACCGCACACATCAAAGTTAAGGACAACATGTCCTTAACTTTCTCACTGCACATATCAAATTTAAGGACACCATATCCTAAAGTTTATAAAATAGACTAATAAACTCTTTTTGATTGTTTATTTGTTGTTGTCATCTATCTTTATGTTAGTATATGTTCCCGGGCTTTTACTTTTTATCATATACAAGTATGAAGACAATAATTCATAATTCTCTTCAGGAGTTCCACTTATTAAAGCTGAAGCACGTTGAATAGCACGCCACGCCTTGTGATAACTAATGTCTAGTCCATGCAATTTTTGCATTTCTGCCATGACAAAAGGCTGGTGTAACTTCAAACCTTGGGTCTCGAAGATTGTCAATAATGTAACCACTAATCAACTTTGAAGTTGCATGCCTCTGATCAGCTTTCATAGTGTTAACTGAGCAGTCATGATTTTTCTCAATCTTTACAGTCTTGAACAGTGTTGAATCTTTAATTCTGAAAGCACGCACACACCACCCACACCTATCATCATTGCATTTCAACGAATATCTTGTTGAGCTTGATCTAACAACCTTGAATTCAAAATGTCCTTTAATTGCTATATTCGAAAAACAGTTAATTATGCTCTTCTTTTTGTCAAATATTGATCCCACTTTTATTTCATCCAACCAAGCATTTTCTCTTAATATCGTAGTTGGGGATTCTTTTTGTTTCGAATTTGAGCTTCGTCTAGTTAGTTGAGTAGAGGTTTTTTCAACAACTTCTTCTATTACCAGTGCACTCTATAAGACTTGAATACCCAAAGCTTGTTCGTTGTCAATCTCTATAATGCTTTGTCTTTCCACTTGAATAGAATCAAATGTTTGAAGCACCTCTTCAGTTATTGGTTGAGCTTTAACCACATCTATTTCCATTATCTGTTGGTATTTGTCTTGATTGTCATGTTGAGTTTCTCTATTGACATGTTCAAAGGTGCTTGTAGAACCAAAAACTCTTTTCGAAATATCAACAATGAAACGACAACCCTTGAAGAGTGAATGACTTTTTAGTAACTTTATACATGTGTGAAGATCTAAATCTTTGGATAGAAGCATTCCCTTGCTTGTTCCCAGGTTGATATCAAACCATATCATTGCTTCAAACTTGTCTTTATCCAATTCAATAACTTCAAAGACCTGTTTAATGAAATCTTCAAATCGAATTGCCCCGGGTACTAGAACAAACTTTGTTTGATGATCAAGATACTTATAGTTTATAGTCCATCTACCATTAAAAGCAACTATAATACATATTATTTCCATCCTACAAGTCAAAAAAATGGGAAATTCAGGACATATTTATATAGCAATCGTGAAGTTAAGGACACGATGTCCTAAACTTTATCAATACAACTTGCAAAACATAGGACACTATGTCCCTAATATTTAAAACAGTCATGAAGTTAAGGTACTCTATGTCCTGAACATTTACACAGTAGTCATAAAGTTAAGGACACTATGTCCTTAACATTCAGAACAACAGCAAAAAAGTTAAGGACATCGTGTCCTTAACTTTTTCAATACAATTTGCACAAATAGGACACTATGTCCTTAATATTCAGAACAACAGCAAAAAAGTTAAGGACATCGTATCCTTAACTTTTTCAATATAATTTATAAAAACAGGACACTATGTCCTTAATATTCAGAACAACAGCAAAAAAGTTAAGGACATCGTGACCTTAACTTTTTCAATATAATTTGCAAAAACAGGACACTATGTCCTTAATATTTAGAACAACAATAAAAAAGTTAAGGATATCGTGTCCTTAACTTTTTCAATACAATTTGCAAAAATAGGACACTATGTCCTTAATATTCAGAACAACAGTCATGTTAAGGACACCAAATCCTTAACATTATGCCCTCAATATTTATAAAATAATCACAGAGTTAAGGACGCGATGTCCTTAACGTTATCAATCTAGAAAAGCAAAAAAAAAAAAAAAAAAAAAATCAAATTCCTAGTAACGAAATAAAAATCCACACGAACACACAAAAGCATCGAGATATCTCAAACATTAGAACTTGCTGTAATTTTATGGTGAATTTCGGACGAGAAAGTTGTATTTTTTAGTTTGAAATCAGAAGAGAAGCTTTTGCAATTCTGGACGATCACAACCTCTAAATTTTCTAGTTTGAAATCGTAAGTTTGAGCAACTGCTGCTGATCTTTAATAAGGAGCATAAGTATAAGCCAAATCCTTATAACATAAGGGTATTTTCGTCCGGGCGGGTAAAAATTTATTAAAGCAGTGGCTAAAGACTAAAGACATTTAAAACAGTGGCTTAAAAGTAAAGACATATGTTATTTATTGGCTATCTGTGCATATCGCCCTTATTAAAACCCTTTGCAATTTAATTTAAACACAAATTACCTCAAACATTGTATTTCTATCCAGGTCAAATATTAGTGATGAAAATTAAAATTTTCCTCAATTAATTGAAACCAAATATGAAATCTACTGATAAATTATTTATGAACCTTTTCAATAATGGATCATCTTCCAATGGGAAGTTTTTAATCCATTTATTTTAACATATCATTATATGAAAAGAAGTGACTAGAACAAAGTGATAAGCTAATGAACATTTTGGGTTTTTATTTAGTATAGAATTATAGATCAAATTTGCAGGCAAAGTGCGTTTATCATCAAATATTTAATTTTCTTTATTTAGTTCTACAAATTTCTAAAACATATACATAATTATTATTATGAGTTGATGATTTTTGAAAACTGTAACTATTATGATTAGTGGACCGAACTTAAAAACTTAAGAGTATAAATTTTACGCATGAATAAGATAAATAAACTTTACACTATCATGTAACTTAGTATAATTGCAAGTAATCTTCCATGCAAATATCAATTGGTAACCTCCAAAAAATGAAAAACAATCTTCTATTGAAATACACTAATAAAAAGAATTCTTATAATGCTCGTGCATAACTTAATTGCATATTATATTTATTGGCCAATAATATAGACAAATAAAAACAAATAGAAACGAAAGGTACTTAGTTTTAATTCCTAAAATAAATTCAGTTAACTTCTGTTAATTGCTACTACTATAATGATTCCTATAATCAAGCTTGTCAAACACATTTCTCCCCATTTCCATTCCCTCCAAACACCCCACTCGCTTATACCCCCCCCCCCCCCCCCCCCCAATCATACAGTACAGAGTTCAGGAGCTCCATTACTGACTCGCTCGCTCTCGGTAAGTTTTCTGGAGTAGTTTTTAACTTCTCATTTTCAATTCCCCTATATTTGCTTCAATTACTTAAAATTCATTTTCCTTTCAAAAACCCTAGCATCGAGTTTCTCCTTATTTACTAGTTCGCATCGAGTTTCTACTACTTAATTACTAGTGCTCTGTCAGGTGATGTATTTTGTCTTCTTTGTACGTGTAATTCGGGTAATCTTCAGCTCTTCTTAAGTATTATTTTCTTAATATCTTAATATTTTTTGATTTGGTAACTTTCTTACTGTAATTAATTTTTTATTTTTATTTTGGTTGGGGTTTGCTTATGCAGAGATAGAAGAATAGTCACGGACTGTCAACATGTATATAAAACAGGTAAACTAGAAGTCTATGCCCCTAATTATGTGTTAACAGTTTTCTGTATGAATAGTCATGTTTGGGATGCTGACTTTTAGAAGATTGTTTGTTAGTGATTTTTTGTATTGGGGCATTTTTTCCGTTGTAGGTCATCATCGAAGGGTTTAAGAGCTACCGGGAACAAGTAGCCACTGAAGATTTTAGTCCTAAAGTTAACTGTGTTGGTAATGTCACTTATACCCATGGTGAATTTTAGCGTGCCACATTTTTTTAACTGAGAGTTATTTTAAATTTTCTTCTGTGCAGTTGGCGCAAATGGATCTGGCAAGTCTAACTTTTTCCATGGTGGGTTACCCTGACGTTTTTCCTGGCCTATTGTTATTTTGATGAGTCCATGTTACTTTTATTTTTTTATCTTCTTATTAACTTATTTATTCTATTCCACAGCAATCCGTTTTGTTGTAAGCGACCTCTTTCATAACCTGCGCAGTGAAGAAAGGCAGGCTTTTCTTCATGTATGTTCAGTATTTAATCTTTAGAAATTGCAGTTATTCATGTCCTGTAATACATTTATAATGTTTGTAATATATCCCTTTTGCTGTACAGGAAGGAGCAGGTCACCAAGTATTATCTGCTTTTGTGGAAATTGTATTTGATAATTCAGACAATCGAATGCCGGTAAAGTGTTGAACTTGGTATACATGCATATGCACGCAATTTGTTCTGGACAAGCTGTTCTGCCCTTGCTATATTTTCCATTACCGGTTTCTAATCTGCAGGAGTTGGCTTGTATATGGAGTGTAATTTTGGCCATTCACTGTTGCATTCTTTGGCTACAGTATATAAAATCCATTGTTTGCAGGAATAGCCTGTGAACTTAAGATGTGTTAGCTTCTGCTGGCCACTGTGGCACAGATAATTTTATGCTATTCTTGAACTATTTTTACTTGGTTGGTCATTTCTCTCTGTAAGCACTTCTTTGAAACTCACAGTTTGCTTTACCTATCATATTAGAAAAGAAAAGGGTGAAGCTCCCAATGTATGAAGATGATCTTGAATTTCCTAATATTAAAAAAACACTATTTTTAACTTAAGCTCCGACCATTAGCCAAAAAGTATTAAATTGAAATATATTATGGAAAAGGAGAACTTGCCTTTTGAACTTAGTGTTTGATTGTGATTCTAATGGGTGGTGGACATTGACAGCATGTTTGTGGTTGAGGTGTTGTTGTTTTGGGGGGGGGGGGGGTTATAAATATGTTGCTGGCCAAAAGTTTAATTAGGAGCACCAACAATGTTTAGGCATTGATAGGAACGCGTACAAGTAAGTATGGTCAAGCGAGTAGAAGGTGATGTATACCTGTAGACGACTATGTTTGTCTTCCTCATCTATAGATTTTCCTCCATGAAGATAATTAAACACTTGTAAATTAAAAAAAAACAGAGAATATTTAAAAAAAATTATATTATGCCCAAACAGAAAGTGATGCCTTGTATAGACATTGGAACTGGGCTCTGTCTTATAAATAATATCCACGCTGAACAATTTGGAATTTATTTTTAGACTATTGCTGTGAGCTATGTCCTCATAATTTTTCAGTTGGAAGTTTGATTTGGAAGTTTATTGTCTAGGTTTTTGCCTATAAAATGATTATACTTGGAATAGCCTATTTGGAGGTTTTGGAGCTTGAATGCTTGGAAGACTGGTAGAAAGTATACAGCTAGCACCCTTCAGTTCCGTCAGAAAAGAGAAACACATCTATCTACTTTAAACTTCAGCTATTGTTGAAGAAAGAAAACGGCAATGTTTGTTTTCCTCATCTATAAATTTTCCTCCATGCAGATAATTAAACACTTGTAAATTAAAAATAAACAGAGAATATTTAAAAAAAAATTATATTATGCCCAAACAGAAAGTGATGCCTTGTATAGACATTGGAACTGGGCTCTGTCTTGTAAATAATATCCATGCCAAACAATTTGGAACTTATTTTTAGACTATTGCTGTGAGCTATGTCCTCATAATTTTTCAGTTGGAAGTTTGATTTGGAAGTTTATTGTCTAGGTTTTTGCCTATAAAATGATTATACTTGGAATAGCCTATTTGGAGGTTTTGGAGCTTGAATGCTTGGAAGACTGGTAGAAAGTATACAGCTAGCACCCTTCAGTTCCGTCAGAAAAGAGAAACACATCTATCTACTTTAAACTTCAGCTATTGTTGAAGAAAGAAAACGGCAAACTGTTTCTTCCCTGACAAAGAATGAAAGGGAAATTTGTTGTTAAATGCTGGATTTGTAATTTTTGTTAATTGTGTTACTGCTGAAATAAAAAAGTACTTTATTACCGAAAAAGAGCTAGCTGGAAAGTCTCTGTTGTTCTCCCCTATAAAAAAATGAGGACTGGTTCCACTGTTTGAGTAATTTAAGATCATGTCTCTGGTGTAGAAATTTTCTATTAGTAGAATCACCCGGTGCTAAATTTTTTCCCCTTATTCAGATTAAATGAATTCTTTAAACCATGGTAATTTGGTAGCTGAAGAAATTGGAAAATAAAGCGTCTGCTCCTCCGTTGTCATTTAGCAGCTCAGGTTCGAATCAATCAAGCTGGGTTAACCTTTGTTCATGTCATGTGAGTAAGCGACGCACAAAAGAATCAAAGGATGGAAAAAGAGAGCACCACCTCCCCTTAGATGAGGTTACTTAAGCTTGAAAAGTATCTTTCAACAACAGATAAAAGTTCTAAAGTCAACAATTAAAAAAAGGAAGATAAAAGCTGTAAAGATATCATGGCCACTCATATGATTGAGAGAAACATTTAAATAGAAATAAAGATAAGAGTGTTGGAGAGGAAGGGAGTTGTTTTCAACGGATATTACCCAAGAATTCTGATAGAACTTATAGTTTTTCTATTGGGGAGAAGAAAGAAGTTACCAGGAAGCATGTGGAATCAATCTTTTGATAGAGCCATTCTTGATGATTGTCTTCTACTGTAATAAGAGGTACTATTGATATGGTAATGGGCCTATATTTAATGTAAAATAATGAGATTATTGGATAATTTCTCTTGTGTCCTGAAACTCCATAGTTTCTGTGATTTTCCTTTGCTGGAACAGGGATGAAAGGCATGTCATCATTTCTTAATTATTCAACTACTTTGTGGATGTTTAAATTGTATACTTTTTGACAGGTTGATAAGGAGGAAGTGCGGCTGCGAAGAACAATCGGTCTCAAGAAGGATGAGTATTTCTTGGACGGAAAACATATCACGTAAGTATTTTATAAATATTGTTCATTGCCTCACTTTCACTGTATCTTCTGTCAGCTGCGTGATAGAATTTTTTGTCATGTTGCAGGAAGACAGAGGTCCAGAATTTGCTGGAAAGTGCTGGGTTCTCTCGTTCTAATCCCTATTATGTTGTGCAGCAGGGAAAGGTACGTTAACACTGTTTTTCTACTTCTTATTCATGTGTTATATTCTCCTCATGTTTTCTTGCAGATAGCATCATTGACGTTAATGAAGGATTCAGAACGACTTGATCTGCTGAAGGAAATTGGAGGGACACGTGTTTATGAGGAGAGGCGTCGAGAAAGTTTAAAAATTATGCAGGAAACTGGCACGTTATCGAAATTTATGCTTCTTGGATATCCATGTTTTGTTGCTAACATGTTTGCTAATCAGGTAACAAGAGGAAGCAAATTATTCAAGTTGTGCAATACTTGGATGAGAGATTGAACGAGCTTGAACAAGAGAAGGAGGAACTGAAAAAATATCAACAGCTTGACAAGCAGCGTAAATCTCTGGAATACACAATTTTTGACAAAGAACTTCACGACGCACGCCAGAAATTGAATGAGGTAGAGTACTCAAATAGCAGAATTGAAAGATCAATGCGAGCATACTCAGGTTCTTTGTAAAGGGGAACCTGAGTGTCTCTTGATGGTGAATGTTCTTGTCAATGATAACAGATCATAGTTTAGATGGTTGTGATACTTGCAATTGTCTATCTGGGTCTTTTACTTTGCTGTGACTGTCTTATGACACCCTTCTGGTCTATTTTTGCTTAGTTAGCATTCATATGGTAATGCAGGACTTCAATTGGTTGTGATCTATCTGTTTAATTGTCTATGTAGCAGTTTCTTGGAGATGTACTTTCTACCATTATCTGGCTTAAGCATGGCAATCTGTATCCCCTGATAATGATTATTCCTATTCGAATATCATGAATAGCTTGTTTGACAGTTTTACACGAATCCACACTTACTATATGACTACTTTATTGCAGGTAGAAGAGGCTCGGAGCAAAATTGCTGAGAACTCTACTGAGAAGTATAATAGTGTGCTGGAGGCTCATGAAAAGTCCAAGGAGCTAGAGAAGTTGTCCAAAGATCTGATAAAAGAAATTCAAATTTTAAGCAAGGAGAAAGAAGCTGTAGAGAAACAGCGGACAGAGGCTATCAGAAAGCGAGCTAAGCTTGATCTTGATTACAAAGACCTTCAAGAGAAGATGTCTACAAATATTAAAGCTAAAGTACTCTTTTATTGCATGACTAATTGTTCTTCTCAATTGCAAGATTATAGTGTTAAAATAGCTGTGAGGATAAAATTGTCATTTTATGCTTTCTGTGTTTCAGGATGATGCGCAGAAACAACTCATGCTTCTTGAAAGAGAAATTCAGGAAACAAAGAAAGCACTCAATGATATCAAGCCTTTGCATGAGAAACAAGTAAAAGAGGAGGAGGACATCACTAGGGGGTATGTCGATTGTATGAGGCACTTTTTTGAACAAGCTAGAGTCTGATAGCTAAAATTTCGAGAAATTAGAATAAACCATTAACTTTTTATTCTTGCTACCAGAAAGAGTTCTGGTCCTCGAGCATATGAAGTTTCAAGAAAGACAAATGTGTTATCAATCTTGTGCTTCATTAAACTATTTCATCGAGGCCAAAAAGAAAAATCATAAATGCGCGTTTGCTAATTTCTTGCTGGTTGCTTCTGATACTTAGATATTTTTTGTAAGTTTAATCCTACTTGTATCTGTCTGGCGTAATGCTGAAGTTCATGCAATATAGCTATATGTGAAACAAGATTGCAAAATATTGGTCAATTTGTTTCATACTGTGTGCTATGCCTTTTATCTTTTTCCTGGTTTCGTTTTCCTTTTATGCTGGTCGTCACTGTAGATTTAACAATCTTGGTGTCTTAAATAGGATTATGGATAGTGAAAAGAAACTTAGCATTCTTTACCAGAAACAAGGCCGTGCCACCCAATTTGCAAGCAAAGCTGCCAGGGACAAATGGCTACAGAAGGAAATTGATGAATATGAACGAGTTTTATCTTCAAATGTAACACAGGTATTATTCCTTGTTAAAATTGTTAGCACATGGAGCTATTTTGTCGTTTTTTTTACTCTTCAAGCCTTTGATTTTTGAATGGTTGAGGACTCTCTGGTATATGTGTACTTAAAGTGTGTTGTCGCTTTGGAGGGTTTTTATCGATATATGCCTAATATTTAACCTACTTGATGCTAATGCATTTGCAAATAGTAAGATAAAAAACTTACGATCAATAAATTATATGCAAAGACACCAAGTTTAGAATGTAGGCGATGCATATGAGTGTAGGGAAAGATTAACAATGTGAGGGTTCCATATCTTATGGTTCCCAGCCAGAAAGATGGAGAATTCTTTTCGGTAAAAGTGATACATGAAGGATGGCCATCAGCCCAAGACATAAAGGGTCCAAGGAAGTGGGAGACTTAGCTGTTCTTGAGGCTGGATAATATGTGATGTATTGTGATTTGTGGAAATTTCTAATTTTTGTTATGGGGCCACTACACTATTGGTTGGGTTTTGCTAATAAATTAATTGCTAACGATCATTGGAATATGGTTATGGAGGATTTGGATACTTATGATTGGCCAAAAGTAATGGGAAGGGAAAGGAATTTAGTGATTACGTATTGGAACGACAAGGAGAAAATTAGCATGGCCCCTGCGCAAGGATGACAATTGACATGCACAAATCGAGAAATGGTCCAAATCTTCTACCTTATCTTATAAAACAACTACTATGCATCAGGCCCAAGCAAGTCGGGGTTGGTTATTTGAATCCGCACTGATCATGTTTCTCCATTTAAACTCATCTCAGGTCGACAACAAGAACAATTATGCTTCAGTCCCAAACAAGTTGGCGTCGGCTATATGAAGTCCTTTAAACGTTAGTTAATTTAATAGTGTTTTGGGATTCATTTTGGTCTAGTTTTTGGTAGAATTGATTTTCAAAAGATGTTTTCTTTACAAGTATTTTTTTTTGAAAAATACATCTGGAAAACATTTTTGGAGAACTACTTTGGTTTTAGATTGTGTTTAGACTATCTTGGTTTTCTAGAGAGTAACTGCTTGGAATAGATTGTTTTTTAGATATCAAACTATTTAGTTAGGAGAACTGAGTTTGAGTTGGTTTTTATTTTCGGAAACCAATATAATTTGGTATTATCTATTATGAAAACTGATTTTGTTTTCTAAGCCAAACAAGGCTGTTTGCTTTGGAAAGAAGATTCCAAATATAATTTGAAACCAATTAGCATGCTTCTTAGCTGATGAAGAATTAGGAGGATATATTAAGTATATATACCACTTGCTCTGACAAGTTCAGATTTTAGGCATAGTTGGACATATATCCAATGTGGATCAGAGCAAGCAGATGTCTTAAATTTAAGTTAGATGCCACTGGGGATTAATTTTTTTTTTCTTTTGATGAAATAAGGTGTTTCATTGCTGGCATCAAGAAGATGCAAAATTACAAAGATAAGTAGATGTTAGCTCCAATACATTGTTACAGTACTCAGCCCAGGGAGCTAACCAAAAAAGCAAAAGGTATAGGGATTAAGCTTAAGAGTAAATGAACTGATAAAATCTAGGAGGGAGACAGCATTATTAACAGGGGAGAGAATATTCCAACTAAAAAGATACAAAAGCCATTTAGATTTTAAAGAGTGATTTGGAGTTGATATGCCATCAAAACATCTGCTATTCTTTTCTTGCCAAAGGCACCAAAAGTACTTGCTGGCTTTGTCAACTTTCCACACATTCCAATCTTCCACTGCCTCCTGATGTCTCGAGGTCGAGCCCAACTTAATCACAAGATTGCTAGTAACACATTCCATATCTGCAGCTACTGGACAGTGCTAAAGTAAATGGTTGATAGATTCTGCGTTTTGTAGGCATAAGTAGCATCTATTAACCAGCTGAAAGTTCCTCTTAGCCGCGATGTTTGACCATCTGTAGGTTCCAGACCTGCAAATAAATTCTGGCAGATCCACTTTCTAGATGTATTCTTTCTTATTATGCTTAGCATGCTAGCTTTCTTTCAAAATATCTAAGCGAGCTTTCTATCGTAAAGCCAAAGACGCCCCAAGACAAGGTACAACTCTTGGGAAGGGACATGATCAATAGAACCTGGCTGGATCCGGGCTGGGATAGTGCCGTCCATTCTTAACCAGTTCTGTTCCTATCTTTTACTTAAAAGAGGGGGGGGGGGGGATCAAATATATTTAGCCAACAATAATTGTTCATAATCAACTAATATCCTTTTCATACTCATGGAACTAGGCTGCTTTTGTTGACTGACTATCTTTATTTCTTCACTCTCACTCAATACATCTCAGAGGTTATTGATCTCGTCCTTTTTGTGTCCTTGATTATTCCTGTCATAACTCATATGCATCGTTTAGTTGCAAGCTCCTTTTTCTCTCTTGTCAATGTTTGTTTGTCTTCTGTTGTTCACCTTAAATAAGAAGCTTCACGTTAACCACAATAATGAGGAAAAGGTTAATACTTAATGTGATCATTGTGATTCTATACTTAATTGTCTTTATTCCTTTTTCTATCTCAGGAGAGAAAGCTTAGAGATGAAATTGATCAGCTCAAAAAAGACATGAGAGATCAAGATGATATAATCAAGCATCGTAGAGTTGAAATGGACAAAAAAGAAATCCTCATATCTGGCTATCGAAATGCTTATAATCAGTATAAAGTGGAGAGAGACAAGATGCATGATGAGAGGAAGTATGATTATATTTCAGCTTGTTAGGTTTATATGAGTGTTTTTGAACAGCATTATTTATCTAGAAATATCTGAATTCTACAATTTCGTACTTGTGTGTTCGTTCAGGTCCTTGTGGACACAGGAAACCGAGCTCACTACTGAAATTGAACGGCTCAAGGCTGAAGTTGTGAAGGCAGAAAAAAGCCTAGATCATGCAACTCCTGGTGTGAGTAACTGCTTTGACATGTAATCTATGTAACATTCATGGGTTATATAGTCTCAACCTTACTAGCTTGGTACTTTTCGTTTTGCCGTTGATTTCATCAATGATAAGTAATCTGGTCTTCTAATATTTAACACTCGATTGCCAAATGTCCTGGTATGAAGTCTGTATCATGTTTTTTATCCAACTTTTTGTTGGTCAGTTTGGTGCTTCGAATTGCTCCTGTTATCAGTAGGTTTTGTCGTAAATGCATGTAATGGGCATTATGTGTTCACCTGGGAGGATGGTCTAGTGGAGTGCCTTGGTCTCGACTCTTGAGCCTAAACCAGTTCCTAAGTGATTGTTATCACAAGTTGAGGTAGTTGAAGAACTAAAATTTTCTGGGGCAAAAGAAATCAAATATCCCAGGAACTGTGATGTATCAGTGAAATATAGGCATTTCGTGTCACAACCTACAAACCTATTCATGAGAGACATGCTAAGTCTAGTATTATATGAGGTCTATTATGTTAAAAGATAAGATCACTGGAAAGAACTTACGTAGGTTAACATGTACAGCTACTATAAGAACTAACATAAAAATAGGGAATGTACAGCTACTATAAGAATTAGCATAAAAATAGGGAATGCACAAAAGAATACAAACTGTGATAGGTCAAATGAGCCTGGAAAGTGGATAGGCTCTTAAGTCCGTCCTACATAAGTAAACTTAAGAAAAAAAGCCTTGAGATGTTTAAAATTTGACTCTTATTGTCTGAGACAGCGTTCCTATGCCTGTCCTTAGTTGTTAGATCTTCGTTCTGAGAAGTAGGAATAGAAGATAAAACTGGGACGGGTGAATACTATGTCATTTCTTTGTTCCAACTTACCCGAAATGGCGTTCTTGCACTGTAAAGATTCTAGATTTTTCATTCTATTTTTTTTTAAATTCTCAGGATATCAGAAGGGGTCTGAATTCTGTGAGGAGGATATGCAGAGAGTATGAAATCTCTGGAGTATTTGGCCCGATTTTTGAGTTGCTTGTATGTGATGAAAAGTTTTTTACAGCTGTTGAAGTTACTGCTGGAAACAGGTATTGATCAAAGTTCTTCCAAGAACAACAAGCTGCTGATTATTGTCTTATGCAGCTTGCCAAGCTGTAACGCTACTTCGCATCTATTCAATGCTTATACTCACGTGACATCTTCTTTCTGTCTTTGCAGCTTATTCCATGTGGTGGTTGATAATGATGAAACATCAACTAAAATTATTAGACACCTCAATGCACAAAAAGGTGGACGAGTTACATTTATTCCATTGAACAGGGTTAAGGCTCCACATGTTAATTATCCAAATAGCTCTGATGTGATTCCGCTTGTGAAGAAATTGACGTTTTCTGATGTATATGAAAAAGCATTTAAGCAGGTCAGTTACAAAGTTTTTAGTTTCATCACTTCAGTCATGAATTAACCAGCCTTTTGTGGCTGGTCCTGTGGGCTTTCATGGTAGATTTTCACTTGCCTAATCTGTTTATAATCAGAACAATTTAAATATTTGTTCATAATACAGATATATAGTTCTCTATTGGATCTTTATATACTTTTCTATGATTAAGAAAAGAAGATTTTTTTTGTGGCTGTGTTTTTTCTTCTCTACTCTGTTATCTGGAAGTTTGACTGGATTGTAAAATAAACATCTTGATTCGTTTTGTATTTATATTCTTTTTAACTTTAGTATATTTAATAAAGCTATTGCTACTTCTCATGTCTCTAGTTCCAGTTAAGAGTTTCTATATTTATCTCTGCCAGGTGTTTGCAAGAACCGTAATTTGTAAAGATCTGGATGTTGCTACCAGGATTGCTCGTACTGATGGGCTTGACTGCATTACTCTTGAAGGTTAGAATTTGAGACACCTTGTTGTGATTACTTTGATTGGTGTTTAGTTGCATTAGCCTGATCTGACCTGACTTCTTTATGTAGGTGACCAAGTTAGTAAAAAGGGGGGCATGACTGGTGGATTTTATGACTATAGACGCTCAAAATTGAGGTTTATGAGCACCATCAAACAGAATATAGTGTCCATCAACCTGAAGGAGCGTGAACTTGAGGAAGTTAGATATAAACTTCAAGATATCCTTACTGGGTTGCAACCTCTACTAAAATTTACATTTTAAAATTGTTCAGTACCCTTTTTATTTTAGCGTGTTATTCTTTTCGATCCTTGCTTCTGCTATTGCTCAAGGTAACTCCCTTGGCTTCTTCACCCACTTCACTCATCTGTGCGGGATATCACAAATCTTTGAGTCTTTGACTACGTTACAAGACCAGTGGTTTACTCAGATGATATGGTTTTTATTCAAACTAGAAACTTTTTTTTTATGAAACACTCAGTAATGTTATAATAACATGTGTGTTCTTTGCACCCAAGGGTTTGGCTTAGTGGTCAATGAAGTGGGAGTAGAACCATAAGGTCTCAGCTTCAAATCCCAGCGGAGGCAGAAAAACACTAGGTGGTTTCTTCCCATCTGCCTAAGCTTGGTGGATAGAGTTACGCTGTATCTGTGCTGGTGAGAGGTAGCAGGTACCCAGTGGAATAGTCGAGGTGCACACAAGTTGGGTCAGACACCACCATCATTAAAAAAAAAAACGTTCATTCTTTCTCATCATTTTGATTTGCTAAAGGGCTTACCGTGCATGAGGTGTTCCTTGGATAGTGCGAGGTAGGGGGAGAATGGGAGTATACCATACATTTCCTTCCCCTTCCTTTTGTGCGAAGATGTTGTTTCCACGCCCCGAACATGTAAGGACCAACTTGTAAGGTCATCGAAGGAGCAATTCTGCTGTTGCTCTAGGATCTGTTCAATTTCATGCGAATTAGATCCAGTGGATATCATTTGCATTTAATTAAATCGTTTGAAGAATCTTAAAATATCCTCCTTGCGGGGGTCTAGGTGAACATAACTCATGAATTGAATTCATGGTAGCTGCTATTTATATTAAAGATAGAGACCTTGACGTACGAAAAATCCATTAATTAATTTAGTGTAAGTTGGATTAAAGTGGAGATTTTTTCAGGTTGGCATCAGCTCTGCTATGTTAATCAAGTCATTCTTCTGGCTTAAGGTAAGGTAAGGTGGAAAATGTGAAAGGAAAAAACTTGTCAAAGGTAGCCTATGCGTTGTATGCTCTCGATTGACTAATACTATTAGAACATAAGTCTACTCACTTGAGCTTGGAAATGCATTAAAGCAGTTAATGGGCGTTGAGACTTATTGAGACTTCAATATGTGCATAAGTAATGTATATGCCATTCAGTTTTCTTTTATAAAATTAATTGGAATAATGATATCCTTTTTTGTTGTACTGACATGCATCGGTTACTTCTTTTCACTTAGAAAATTTTGCAAACACTTCTTTTGTATGGATTAGAATGTTAATGGCGACAACAAGGTCTTATAGTTCTCCTTTCTTGGTGTCACCGGCATTATTTATCCAGTGTTCTAAGGATGTTCATTATATACCCTTTACCTTTTATGCTTTCACTTAGCCTTTCCCACAGATAGACCAGAAAATTAATGAACTTGTGGCTGAGCAGCAGAAAAATGATGCTGCCCTGGCTCATGACAAGTCTGAGTTAGAACAACTTAAACAAGATATTGGTAATGCTGAAAGACAGAGACAATCCATCTTAAAAGCTCTTCAAAAGAAGGTGCCTCCTCTTGAAAAACTTTTGGAGCTCTTGCCGCTACTGCATTTCTTCTTTAATTACAGACTGTCAATGTTGGCAGGAGAAACTGCTTGGTAATATTTTGAGTCAAATAGATCAGCTAAGAGCTAGTATAGCTATGAAACAAGATGAAATGGGAACAGAACTTGTTGATCATTTAACACCAGAAGAGCGAGATTCTTTGTCACGCTTGAACCCTGAAATTACGACTCTGAAGGAGAAGCTGATTGCGTGCAGGGCAAATCGGATAGAGGTTTGTTGACATCAGGATTACTGAAATCAATATGAATATCGATACAAATTAGTAGCTGATTTTCTCTCGTCTTTTGTAGACTGAAACCAGAAAAGAGGAGCTTGAGATGAATCTGTCAACAAATCTTGAAAGACGAAAACAAGAGTTAGTGGCGATGAATTCTTCTGTCGACGTTGATATGTTACAGGGTGAAGTTGAGAGCAAGAATCAGGAACTTAAGGATGCAGAGTCACTAGTTGACCATGTGACTGAAGAGCTTAAAAGTGAGTCCTTTATTTGATTTTGAAGCTTCTGGTATTGTATATGTTCAAAATTCTTAATACAAAAATGGCCTGCACAGGGGTTTCTGGAAGTATAGATGAACGAAACAAGAGGCTCAAGAAGATCAAACAGGACAAGGATAAGCTGAAGGTAAATATTTTATATTGCAGCTTCATATGGCCTGTTTAGATTTGCGCTAATACATGATTTTGTTGTAGGCTCTTGAAGATGAGTATCAGAATACACTTCAGGATGAAGCAAGAGAATTGGAACAGCTACTAAGTAAACGGAACACCTATCTCGCCAAGCAAGAAGAGTACTCGAAGAAAATCCGGGAACTGGGTCCTTTATCTTCTGATGCCTTTGAGACGTATTGCTCTTCTCTAAATTTGCATATATACTTTTCGGCATTTGAATATGGAGAACTCTATGTCGCTTTTATTTTCTTTTATTGTTTATTTTGACAGATCTTTTCAAAAACATGCAGATGTACGTACCACTGTTAGTGACTATAATAATCATATTATAGGGTGAAGAGGTGAATTCCCTGAAAGGATGTCCTTTAAGTATCGATTTTACAAAATCTAATCAATGAAGGAAAAGTGATACATATGGGGCATATTGAAAAAAGTTACATACAGGGTGAAGTCTAAGCTGTTCCATACCTAATGACTAAATTGCGTTTGTTTGGTAAACCTCCATGGGGTATCAGAGTAGGACCTAATGACTAAATTGCGTATTTAAATATCTTCTTTCTGCATGTTCAGTCTCACAAAAAAAAAAAAATCTTCTTTTTGCATGTAGAAAAACCTTCAAGGCATATAAATTATTAGAAGGTATAGTCTCACAAAGTATGACTGCGTTGAGGCTATTTGGCCTTAACTTGCCTAACGTGTGCCCTTCAAATGATCGTTCATCAAAACATTGTAAACTGTCATATGAGTCCAGTTTGAACTTTTTCAAGTGTTTTTATCTAGTTGAAATGCTGCACCAAATCGCGTCAACTGTGAACTCTCTTCTATTTTTGCACCAGAACGTTGAAATTCAAGTATGGACATATTTCTGATACATTTGGGTGCCATTTGTCAGCTAGACGAAACGAAGTTAAGAAATCGTGTAAAATTGATGGTTGTCGAAAGTGAGAAGCGACCATTTGACCTTTGTAAGACTGAGGTCTAGACTCTAGATTGCTGTCTTATCTTAAAGCTCTTGAGGACAGCTGTGTCTCCATCTCTTTTCATATGTGTTTGATCTTGTTCGTACTTGTGTGTTTCTACATTTTGTATTTAAGAGTAGGGCAGTAAGGTATCATCCTTTATCTGCTGGTTAAAATTGCTTCTCTCTTTAGTCTCTTCTTAATGTCTATGCTTCATGAAAGGAATAATTTTTAAACCTGTTATTTTTCCTCGTTTCCCTCTTCAACCTTTTAATTTTTTATTGTTCGGGTGGGTGAGGGTGGGGGTAAAAGTTTATAAAAGAAAAGGCGGAGATCCTCTAAAGCATGCCTTATAGTATAAACCTGTGTTCTTGTGATGTTCAAAGTGTTCAGTTGTTTAATCTGTGCACATTTTATACGTTTTTGACCTCTCAAATCTTATTTCGCACTAGGCCCAAAAAAAGGAAGTTACATACTTATATTACCTTAGATAGGTGCATTGGCTTTTATTCTTCTGACATAATAGTGGGAACTGTTTAATTGCCAGTTGGCTATAAATATAATGAGGGTGTAAATTCTAGGTACAAAAGAAGGAATGTAAAAGAATTATACAAGATACTGCACAAGTGTAACGAGCAGCTGAAACAATTCAGCCATGTAAACAAAAAAGCACTTGATCAATATGTAAATTTCACCGAGCAAAGAGAAGAACTCCAAAGAAGGCAAGCAGAATTAGATGCTGGTGATGAGGTATATAAGTCGTGTATTTTGTGGATTTGAACTTGTATGTTTATGTATGATAGCAGTTCTTAGTTTGACTTCCTTCATTTGCCTTGCATCAATATTGGCAGAAAATCAAGGAACTTATATCAGTTTTGGATATGAGGAAGGATGAATCAATTGAGCGCACGTTCAAGGGTGTGGCTAAACATTTCCGTGAAGTATTCTCTCAACTCGTGCAAGGAGGTCATGGGTTCTTAGTTATGATGAAGAAAAAGGTTTGTTTTGTTTGTTGCATAAGATAGTATGTGTGTATTCCATTGGGCCATCTCTTGCTCATTTTTCTAGTTTCTCTTGTTCTGCTTTCAAGCGCTTATTATAGTAAACTAGCAATAAACAGATCCCCTTTTTGTTTGTATGACAAGTCTCATGGAAATTAAACCATATTTACGCAAATAAGTGTTTCTAAAAGTCATTTAGATCAACATCGCATGTAGAGATGTAAAAACAAAGTGCAAACATAGACTTATAAGAAATTATAAACTTTGGAATTTAAAATGTCTTAGTGAGAGTGATCAATATGGTTACATATGGCCATGTACCCCTCGACAGTGGAAGATGAATTATATTGTGCGTAGAATGACAACCATTCCTTTCCTCTACTTTGTCATTGAAACTTATCACAACTGAAATGAGCTAAACAAACAGAAACTCAAAAGACGGTGCTCAACAAATTATTTGAGAGGATTTTTTTTGAAAAACAACAGACTAATAGGATTGGCAATATAAGAAAGAGGAAAAGTATATTGGTTGGTGAACTTCTTGAATGCTTAGCTGGCTTAAGAAATCGAAGTCTCTCTCATTCATATGGAGTATTCAGTAGATTACATATAGCTAGAACTCAAACTTCGAAGGACGATTCCAATAAATTGTCCATTGAAAATGAAGAGATACAGAGGCCATAATAAATGGAATAGTACTTTAAAGACAGTGATGACATAACTGTAGTATATAATAGTCTACAAGTGTTCCTCTCCAAAAAAAAAAAAAAAAACCAAAAGTTTACATGAGTGGTTTTCCTGATTCTTAATTTTTGTGATTGTAATTTCTAAGTATTTATGCCCAATAATATGCACTTTTGGATTGCATTTCTTGTTTTTATTCCACATTTTCAATTTGACTTCCTAGGACTAATGGCATTTTTTGGTGTACATGTTCTCATTTCATAAAACCATTGAGTTTCACCATTAAAATGGGAATATTTCTTTGCCTCCTCTGCGATTCATGTTTAGTTTGAAAGCTAAAAACATGAAAAACTCAAAAACTAGCGACATTCAACAGCAATCTTCTATGGTGTCTTGGTACCTCTCTCTAATGACAATTAATAAAGTTGCATAGGCCTCTGATCAACAAGGAAACAGTTCTTGGATCATTTTTAATCTTTATTTCAATAATAGAGGCTTTAGAATGATTTTACACAAAATCTCTTGAACTTGTATTCAAAAACTTAATGCGTCTTTGAGACTTTTGAGAATATGACAGGATAAAGATAAGAAAACACAATTGATGGTCCCGGAAACATGTGTGATATGATCCTGTAGTTGTCCTTTAAGTATTGCATATAAAATTGTCACTAAGCAATACTAAGCTGATACAATACTCTTCCATAATTTATAAATGAGTAAATATGTTAACTCGGCTATTTATCATTATCAGATGCATATATAAAATGGCAATTTACACATTTTTTGTAAGGATGAGTTTCTGGAACTACATGAGTCTTGTAAGTTGAATTTCTTGAATGATGAGGATCATTGGTGTCTTTTGTGTTGTTTCTAGGATGGTGAGGACGATGACAATGATCCTGATGATGATGAGCCTCGTGCTGATATGGAGGGAAGGGTTGAGAAATATATTGGTGTGAAAGTGAAGGCATGTAATCTCGAACCTTTTTATATCATCTGCTGTTTGTTGATGCAGTATTGTCGACGAGACCATCTCTTCGTCTTTTAATTCTATATTGGAGCAATACTTCTGACAATCACGCAAAAAAATTATGGTCATGGAAATCTTGTGCTGTTCCCCAAATTACTTTGAAATATGCATCTTGTTAGCTAATTTTCAATTGGTACTTTCTTTTTGGGGATAAGGGTCAAATTTATATAAAATATGAACAGCACAAAGATAGTGTGTCAAAAGTTACAGACTCTGCAATTTTCAATTGGCACTTTAGTTGAATTTTCCTGTAACTCAATGTTCTTGCTGTAGGTGTCCTTCACTGGACAAGGAGAAACACAGTCAATGAAACAGTTATCAGGTGGTCAGAAAACTGTGGTAGCGCTGGCACTTATATTTGCCATACAAAGATGTGATCCTGCCCCATTTTATCTTTTTGATGAGATAGATGCAGCACTAGATCCTCAATACAGAACAGCTGTGGGGAGTATCCTAGAGTTAAAATTATTTCCTGCATTCCTTCTTCTCTCTCTACAGTATCCATGTATACTTCCTTGTATCCTTTGACTATAATTTTCTAGATATGGTTCGTGATTTGGCAGACAGGGGCAGCACACAATTTATTACGACGACATTCCGGCCGGAGCTTGTGAAAGTGGCTGATAAGATATATGGTGTGATACACAAAAATAGAGTTAGCCGTGTCAACGTTATCTCCAGGGACGATGCCTTAGATTTTATTGAGCATGATCAATCTCATAACTGATTGAGGTGAGCATTATATATGATAAAATTGTTGATGTATCCCCAGAAAAATTCTTGGGGATATAGTCAATAGGAGCCACCATAATCGCAACAATTCCAACCTCCTATCCTTCAATAAGAAAATAGAAAGAAAATAGTATTAGGGAATTGAAAAGTAAACTTTTGGATGGACAGATTTTTTATTTGTGTTCAGTTAATCTATTGAAGTTGTCTAATTGGTGTTAATTTATTTTCTGGTAAGGTGGTACAGGAAGAATGGATGGCAGGTGAAGCTTTTCATAACTTGGACAGATGTTCTGCCATTGCTCTACTTATCTAGCTGATGCTTCATTGTAGGATATGTTGAATATTGTTAGTTTTGTGGAATACTGATGCTAACATAAAGAGAGCATAGTGCTAATGGGTATTCACCTCCTATTTCTGTAAATGTTACACTTTGTTGATGTAGTGTTCTCTCTATAAAAACGCATTTATGTATGTAATGTGTGAACAGAGACGCTTTGTTTATCATCTATTCCATTATGTTCAATATTTTGGGCTCTTTGATTTCGGGGGAAAGTTTGGTGATGAAGCAGATGTAGGATGGGTTCAGTATGTTCACAACTAAACAGTACAGTGCTACATCTAAGATTATTCGAAATTGTTGGGTGCAACCGATGATGCACTTCTTCCTTTTTAGGGTGATACAGAAATGAGATAACCTTGTAAAACGTCAACGGATAGAATTGAAATAAAAACTAGGGACTATATGATCATTGTATTGGTCTCAGAACCATCTATTTACCAGCAATAAGAGTGAATCATACACGACAGTACATGAGGTTTTCCGTGCCAAAGCTACGTGGTAACTTCATTATTATACTAAGGAAATTTTACCTCCTTCCTATAGTAAAGCTTTGCACCTTATTTATTATACATAAATGTCATTTTAAAATATTATTTTCTATAGCTACCTTTTAGGTTTTATAGCAAAATATGTACTTATGGTCACTTCCTACCATTTAGCCATTAAATACGTTGGGTAATATTTTTCTCTCTCCTACTTTCTGTTATTTCTCTCACAAGACTACCATATAGTATACAACTTCAGAAACCACGATCTCTCTCTCTCAACGCCAATCTCTTCTCCATGAATACAACCATGATTCTCCACTGATTCATCTCCATTGTCTCGCGAAATTTTCAAATTTTTTTGCTCCAAAAAATTGTGGTAAGTGTTAAAATTGTTAGATTTTCACTGGTATATTGCTTCTTCTGTTTCTCTTTACTAATTTTTTAGAAATAATCACCATTGTTATGTTTTCATCAGAAAACTCGAAATTTCATCTCCAATGGCTGATTCAACAACTCACAAGAGGGTTTTACCCGACATCGAAACAAGCCCAATTTGAGTAATCTTTGAAAGAATCAACACTTCCTGATACGGAAAAGAGAAGAAAACTTATGGATAATGATTCGGGGGTTAAGGGAAAAGATACTTTATTTTCATTGTATTCAATGTATCTCGCTGTATTCCATGTATTTCATTGTATTCACTGTCTTTAGTTTTTTCTACTTTTTCAATATATTCACTGTATTTAACTGTATTCAATGTAATTATATAATTTCACGGGTGGGTGATGAAAAGGTGATCTTCCATGTGTGCAAATCTATGAGGCAACTAAATAGCAATGAAGTTTGTTCGTTCGTGGATTTGGTGACCGATGTAATTATTTTTGATGCTAGTGTCACAATGAATGTTGAGGATAATTTGGAAGCCGTTTTGCTCAACCTTGATGATGATGAGGAGAGAGAAGGCTATGTGGAATACGTGAATGCATTACAAGGAATGAGGCCGTACACTTATGAACCCCGCAAGTTATCCTTGGATCTTGAAAACCGGAAGACTTCTCCAACAAAGCTCTCAATCGAGGAGCCTCTCACTTTGGAGTTAAAGCCATTGCCTCCACATCTCAGGTATTAATTCCTTGGCCCTTCTTCTACTTTACCGGTTATTCTTTCCTCTTGTTTGAGTACATGCAGGTAGAGTCCACATTGGAGGTGCTACAAAGGAGAAAGAGAGCAATCAGTTGGACATTGGAGGATATCCGGGGCATAAGTCCAGCCTTTTGCATGCACAGGATTACTTTGGAGGAGGGTGCCAAACCCTCCGTTGAACATCAAAGGAGGCTAAATGAAGCAATGAAAGAGGTGGTCAAGAAGGAGATCATAAAGTGGTAGGATTCCGGGGTTGTTTACCCTATTTCCGATAGTTCATGGAGTTCTCCGGTGCAATGTGTCCCAAAGAAAGGAGGCATGACTGTGGTTACCAATGACAAGAACAAGTTGATTCCTACAATAAAGGTGACCGGATGGAGGGTGTGTATGGACTACCGCAAGCTCAACAAAGTCACAAGAAAAGATCATTTTCCACTTCCCTTCCTTGATCAAATGCTTGATAGGTTGGCCGGACGTGCTTTCTATTGTTTCCTCGATGGGTATTCCGGCTACAATCAAATTATCATTGCTTCGGAGGATCAAGAAAAGACCGCATTCACATGTGCCTATGGTACTTTTGCATTTTCGCGGATGCCATTTGGGTTATGCAATGCAACGGTGACTTT
Organism: Nicotiana attenuata; assembly: GCF_001879085.1. NCBI lineage: Eukaryota > Viridiplantae > Streptophyta > Magnoliopsida > Solanales > Solanaceae > Nicotiana > Nicotiana attenuata. Next base: position 99,529 of record NW_017672971.1, read on the forward strand.
TCAACGGTGTATGATGGCTATTTTCACCGACATGGTGGAGGATATTCTTGAGGTCTTCATGGATGATTTTCCCATGGTTGGGAATTCTTTTGATGATTTCTTGAACAAATTGGATAAGGCCTTGGCAAGATGTGAGGAAACAAACTTGGTATTGAATTGGGAGAAATGTCACTTCATGGTCGAGGAAGGCATTGAGGTCGACAAGGCAAAAATTGAGGTGATCTCCAACTCCCTCCCCCTGGAAGTGAGGAGTTTCTTGGGTCATGCGGGGTTCTATCATCGATTCATCAAGGATTTTTCCAAATTGGTGAACCTCTTGTGCAAAATTTTGGAAAAGGATGCCAAGTTCCATTTCAACGAAGATTGTATGAAGGCGTTCTAATTGCACAAGTTCAAGTTGACTACTACTCCTATTATCACCGCACCAGATTGGAGCTTATCTTTCGAGCTTATGTGTGATGCTAGTGATGTGGCGGTCGGAGCGGTGTTAGGGCAACGTATCAAATAAATCTTCCATCCGGTCTACTATGCTAGCAAGACCAGGAATGATGCACAAGTCAACTACACAATGACCGAAAAAGAGCTCCTTGCTATTGTTTTTGCTATGGAGAAGTTTCACCCGTACTTGATAGGTACAAAGGTGATTGTTCACACCGACCATGCGGTGCTTCGATATTTGATGAGCAAGAAAGATTCTAAGGCAAGGTTAATGCGGTGGGTGCTTTTATTGCAAGAGTTTGATCTAGAGATTCAAGACCGCAAGGGTAGTGCAAACCAAGTGGCGGACCACTTGTCTCGTTATGAGGAGGAGGGGAGGCCACATGACGGTCTTGAGATAAATGATTCATTTCCCGACGAGCAACTCCTAGCCATTGCAATGATCGGGATGCCATGGTTCGCCAGCTTAGAAAACTATCTTGTGAGCGGCATTGTACCGAATGAATTTTCTTCAAACCAAAGGAAGAAACTCAAACGGGATTGCCTTGACTATTATTGGGATGAGCCGTACCTCTTCCAGATTTGTACCGATGGTGTGATTCGACGATGTGTGCCGCATGAGGAACAAGTGGGAATTCTTTAGGCTTGCCACTCTTCACCGTATGGTGGTCACCATAGTGGAGCAAGAACGAAGGCAAAAGTTTTGAGTTGTGGATTCTATTGGCCTTCTCTTTACAAGGATGCTAGTGAGCTTTTCAAGCGTTGTGATGAATGCCAAAGGGCCGGTGGAATCTCAAAGAATAATGAAATGCCTCTCACCACCATTTTGGAGATAGATATTTTCGATGTGTGGGGTATTGATTTCATGGGTCCGTTTGTTAGCTCTTGTGGGAACACCTACATTTTAGTCGCGGTTGATTATGTGTCTAAGTGGGTCGAGGCCGTTGCTTTGCCCAACAATGAAGCGAGGAGTGTGGTGGCATTCTTGAAGAAGAACATCTTTACAAGATTTGGTACTCCAAGGGCCATAATAAGTGACGGGGGTTCGCATTTTTGCAACAAGGCTTTTGATACCTTACTCACAAAGTATCGACCCCCTATCATCCTTAAGCATGCAGACAAGTTGAAGTCTCCAACCAGGAGATCAAGAGTATTCTATCAAAGACCGTGAATGCCAACCAGACGGATTGGTCAAGAAAACTTGATGATGCTCTACGGGCTTATAGGACGGCCTACAAAACACCGATCGGGATGTCTCCATACCAGTTGGTGTTCAGGAAGGCATTTCATCTTCCGGTGGAACTTGAGCATAAGCACATGTGGGCTTTGAAGAAGTTGAACCTTGAGTGGGATGTCACCGCAAACTTAAGGGTGACACAATTGAATGAGCTAAATGAATTCCGGTACCATGACTACACAAGCTCGTCCCTATACAAGGAGAAGAAGGAGTACCTCCATGAAAAGTACATCCACAACAAGGAGTTTAAAGAAGGCGATCTCGTGATATTGTTCATTTCCCGGTTACAGATGTTTCCGGGCAAGTTGAAGTCTAAATGGAGTGGTCCATTTGAAGTGGTGAATGTAACCCCCTTTGGTGCTTTGGACTTGAAAAAGAATGATGAGGTGTTTAGAGTCAATGGGCACCGGGTAACACGCTATCTTGGCAAGGTTGATGATGGCCATATCGTGGCGGTTTTTCATTTCAAATGATTGGTAATCTGCATCGTGCCACAACGTTAAATCAGGCATTTCTTGGGAGGCAACCCATATGTCTTTTTCTTTTTCTTTTTCTTCTTCATTAGATAGGCTTTGTTTTGTGCTAACTAGGTTTGAAGTGTATGCAGAAATGGGTGTGCATTGCAGGGACTATGCATGAAAAAACAATTGGCTAAGTGTTACAAAACTGCGGACCGCACATTAATTATGCAGATCGCACAATCACTCTGAGGCTGCACAATTCTGTGTGCGGTCGCACAACTGGAAGACCACAATGCATGCTCTCTGAAGACTGGCTTGTCAAAATTCATAGCCATTTTGCGGCCGCACACAAAATTGTGCGGTCAGCACAAATTCTGCGGCCGTACTCACTTTTGTGAGGACCCCAGAGTTTCTTCAAAGGTCCAGGTAAAGACTGCGGACCACACTCAAAATTGTGCGGCTGCACTCAGCTTAACTCTTGAACGAATTGGTCAGCCTATAAATAGAACTTTAGTGCACTATTCACAAATTTACACACTCTGAGTTCTTGAGGCCTAAGAAAGCACAGTGCACATCCAATTGTTTCACACTTCACACTCATTTCATCAATCTAGATCCTTCCTTGCATCCTTCATCACTGGTATGTTCATTACATCTTTAGATATTTCAATTTCTCTTAGTTTTGTTCTCTTGTGTTAGGGTTATTCTTAGGCCTAAAATGTTAATTGTTAGTCATTTAAGCTTAGAATCAGTTGGGTAATATCATATATGTTCACGGGGGCATGGGTAGACCATTAATCGTGTACCATGTCTCAATTGTGTAAAAATTGCAAAACACAGAAGTACTGCTGCGTAATTTCAAATTATGCGGCCGCACACACTTTTGTGTGGTCCGCACTCTTAAAGTTAGGGCAAAAGTGTGCATGAAAAGTGCGGACCGCACTCAAAATTTTGCGATCCGCAGAAAAGTATGTGCGACTGCAATGTTGAAAGATCAGAGAACCAGTAGTCTGAACCTGGGGTTGTGCGCCCGCACTCAAAATTGTGCGGTCTGCATAACAAAATCTGCGACTGCACTTCGAAATTGTGCGGTCCGCACATGGAAGTCTGCAGCCGCACTCACTTTTGTGCGGTCCGCACTACCTCTTCTGTAGTCTGATTACCTACAACTGTCATGCATGTATCTGTGTACACTTTAGACTTGAATTCTAACTGACTTATATGCCTTGTATTGCAGACAATGGTTCGTTCAAGAGGTAGAGGCGACGCATCTAAAGGGAGAGGTGAATCCTCCCGAGGTCGGGGCAAAGGTACTCAACCTTTGGGAGTGCAATCTAAACCAATCACCAAAAAGCCGACCACTTGGAGAGGTTAGGCCACTGCACCCTCTGAGTTTAGTTCATATGCCCCGTCTAGGGATGCTTTAGAGGGCAACTCTATGGAAGGGCAGCCGGAAGCCCAATCACACCAAGTTCAAAGGAGATACCAACTACATGCTGAACCCTCCACCTCAGCAAGTTCTTTTGAGGGTTCAGAGGCAGGCAGCCAGGGTTCAGAGCCCTCCTCTACACACACTCCTCCTGCACCAATTGATTTAGATGATGATGATGATGTCCCGGATGATGGTAGAGGATGTGACACTCGAGTGGGTGGACTTGAGAGGTCGAAGAAGAAGGAAATATGGGAGGATCGGTTTGTGAGTTTGACGGACTTCACACGGTTCAGAGAGTGGTGGCCCCAGAGAGCGCTCACACTTGAGCGACAGTTCTTAATTAAGGATTTGGATATTCACAATCCAAATATACTTAGACAGTTCCGAGAGCGAAAGGGGTAGAGGTGGTTCAGCCAAAGTGTCATCGATGCAAATGAGCACTTGGTTAAAGAATTTTATGCCAATGTGGCTCACATAAAGAAGGGTACCAAGATAGCAAAGGTGAGAAATCTAAAAGTCAAATTCAACTCCTGCTCCTTGAACACTTATATGGGCTTTGAAGAAGTAGAGGCAGTCCAGTATTTGGAAAAGCTTGATATGGGTGATGCAACCTCCCCGTGGCTAGCTGAGATTTTGTCTGCTCGAGGACCACCACCACTGTGGATCACAGCAGGGGTTCCTATCCTCCGGGTCACCCTAAATTTTGAAGCTAAAGGGTGGCAGACCTTTGTGTGCAACCGTATTGATCCATGTTTGAATGAGAACAATCTCCCTCTTCTCCGAGCAGTGCTGGTGGCTTCTATCATGGCTGGGTACCCAATCAATGTAGGTGCCATAATGCCAGCCAACATCACATTAGATGTCCAAAAAGGTGAAAGATCCTACCCTTACCCAAACACCCTCACAGAGTATTTAACGATGCAAAGGTGGAGCCGAGGCCATATGATACAAAAGTAAAGGCCAAGAAGCCCTTCTCATGGTACCACCTGCAGGGTGCTGACAACCCAAAGTTCAAGGGTAAGGAAACTACCTCCGCTGGCCAGTCTGAGGAGCCAACGGTAGTTGCAGATTCAGCTGTCGAGCCTTCCACAGTTCCCAGGCCTTCCACAACAGCCGAGCCTTCCATCGGGACAACTGACATGCCACCACCTTCTTCTTCTAGACCATCAGCTTCATTGCCAGTGCCAGCCTCATCCACTTATCTACAGATTGCGCTGCGAGTCTCCCAGACATTGGCGAGTCTCAACAACTGGATGTAGACAACTACTTCAAAGCTGTCCGACATGTCTAGTGCTGTTACAGCACAGTCTTCTGCCCCAGCAGCATCACAAGTACCTCCGTCAGTGGAGGAAACATTATCAAAGATCTTGGAAAATCAGAAGACCATTATGGAGACTCTGGTGGCACATGGGGAAGTCATTGAGGAGTTGGGCAAACAGGTGAAAATGATGCGGAGATATCATGCTTCGAAGAAGTCATTGGATAAATTGAGAAAAGAGGTGGCCAAGCTTGCTTCAGCTGGGGATATTCCACTTGACCTTCTGATGGAGACAACACCATTGGTACCAGCAGCACCAGCAGTTCCATCAGTACTTGAGGCATCAGAGACAACAGTTGGCCAGTCTGAAGAGCCAGACCTTGCTGCCCACACCGCTGAGGAGATGCTCCAGATGCTCACCAACCCTGTTGTCCCTCAGCCAGGTGATGATGAGATCCAGTTGGAGGATCCAGAGGGTGTTGATGCTGCCATGCACACTGAGACCACATTGAGAGTTCTCTTAAGCTCTATCCTTCCTTATTCTGACTTTTGTTAAGCATTGAGGACAATGCTTATTCTTATTCAGGGGGTTGTCTATTTTGATTGATTTGACATTGACATCGGCCTGTAATAACTCTAATACTCTTTTTCTTTTATTTTTATTTTCTCTTTGGTTATGTATATATTCTTCCCTTTCACTTGATGTATATATTCAATTCCCCTCGGTTTGTATATTCATTTGTCTTACTTTCCATAGTTTATTTCATAGCTTCTTTAGTTTGTTTTTCTTAGTAGTATAACTTCTTATTTACTTTAGTATCTTCTTTTTGATTTGTTAGCTTCTTTTTACGTTTTACTGAACAATAAGCCTTTGGTTTTCTTTATGCCACGGTTCTTTCCAAAGGTGGGTTTTGTGTGAACTGGGTGGCTCTTCCCAATGATGGATGGCGTGACAACCTTCTTAAGGGATTGAGTCCATTTTCTTTCTTTTATTTTTAGGCAAAAACAATAGTAATGAATAAAAGGGTCTCAAGCATGCTTCACTTGGTACCAACACATTTACCTACGGCCTTATGGTTAAAAATAAGTTGTTAGCAGAAAATAGCTCTAGTTGTGACCTTTTGACTCTTGTGTTGACTTAAGCGGTCATCGAGTGGTTCAGTCTATCCATTTGTGATTCTCAATCTTAACTAGGGTTGTTGCGGGTGTTGCGCCCCTTTTTCTCGCGAAATCGGGTTTCGACATGTGACAACTCTTTTAAGGAGGTGTTAATAGAGAGATTCGCCACCTAACGGGTTTGAGGTGCGTTTTGGGCACCTCTTTGTAAATAACTCTGGTTTAACCGATTTGTGTCACCAAAGATCGGGTAAGGGCTCAAATTACCTCGAAGAGAAGATGTTAGGCACTCCTCGAGGACCACAACTGTAGGTCCCGGCCGAACTCGAAATATATGTATTAGTCAGACAAACGAAGGCAAGAAAGCAAGAAGTTTGGGAAAATTCATTATTGAAAGACTTTTAATAAACACAAATAATTGATCTAAAGACAAGATGGGGGGGGGGGGGGTCCTAAGTTTTTTAGCTTAAAGGATCACCCCGTGCAACATAAATAATACTTCGTAACTCTCTCGAGATGGGGTGTCACTCGTATTATTCAGCGGGCACAGACTATCTTCTCATGCTACCCGATTACTATCTTTAAGTTTTTTACCTAAGCGCACTAGTTAATTCTAAACCGTACCCTATGCTTACACTACCCGTCCCATGCCTATGGACCAGGAGGCATTTGGACCTCTATTTTGGGTGGTTCTAGCCTTAACTTAGGCTGCTAAAAAAATGATAAATCTAAGCGACATTCAAAAACATGTAGGACTGCACATAAGGGCAGTAAATGGCTCAAGTTGGCCTCCACATATAAGCAACAAATGCACGCAGTCAGGTTTTACATATTAAGTAGGTGACAAGTTCCAGAATTAATACAAAATTGGGTCGTTAAATCTTATAGGCATGACTTCTATGTGATTCTGAATTTTAAACATCAGGCAGCGCTGCTTTTAGCAACAACGAATTTGGCAGATTGTTAGTACTACAAATAAGCATGCTTTCTAATTCGTTTGCAAAATAAGGTAGTAAAATAGTTGGTAGTTCAAAATTACTAGCGTTTGATCAGCATACTTTCTGGGCTAGCAATAGAGTCCTATAGGCAGGATTTCTAATAATTAGCGCTTGAAACTGGTTCTTTATCTTTTCCCAATTTTCCCAATTTTACTAATACCCCAATTGTTATTACAGAATTATTACATGCCCAGTAATGAAATAAATTACAAAGTGATAGAAATAACAATAGTGGGTCTAAGACAGGCCCAAAGTATACACAACCCAGCCAGGCCTTCAATTTCGTATCCATACAGGTTTCAGAGCAGCCCAGAAACCTCAAGAGCACTCGAACCAAACCCAGTAGCCATAGTTGATCAAAGGATCCCGAAAATAACCATTTACACAAGCAAACTGGCTTATTCAGTAGGCATAGGGGGACAGAATTGAGTAATTAGGACAAGGTGGCAAAAGTACCTTAGGCCCCAGTGTGTCAGAGTTCATATTGGTCTCCAAGTGGACCACGAGCAGTGCTCACACTAGGGAGGTTAATAGGGAAGCTATATAGGGGGCCTTGGCTTTCAGCCGGCCAAGAATTAGAGACTCAGAACATGAAACAACCAATGAAAATAGTAGTAAAGTTATAAGGTTTGGAAAAGCATTTGCAAACACTAAAAAAATATTACATCGTGAACATATCAACACAGAGGGTGCATAAATTCATGAAAAACAAATTGATACTGCAAATTCTCACTTAACACAATGGGGCGGGGTGACATATTGATAAGAAACAAGGAGCCTAAAGCTTATGGGATTACCAAGTTAATAGGCAAGGCGCATTAGGCTAGTAAGACAAATAGTTTTCACTAATGCAACAAATTTAAAACTTAAAGGATCAAATTATGCTAAACACTAGGGTTAAACAGTGTGACTTATACTTGATGAAGAAAACAGAATCAAATGTCACAAAGGGCATCAGTCAAGAAAGACCAGTTGTTAGAGGTACAGAATTGGCAGGCTAAGACCATACTAGGTGACAAACATAGTCATAGGAACAAATTATAACTAGAGTGAGGGTTTCAATACAGATTAGGACATAAATTAATCGCTATAGAAATTCATAACAAGGCATGAAACAGGATGAGGCCACATAGTCCATGCAAACACTCAAATTATCAATATATTAAGCCAAGCATGCTTCAAACTGTCCAAATTACCTAAGTTAAGTACAAACACATGTTTAGGACCAACAACTTAGGCGTGAAACAATGCTGGATAAGTTCATGCTATAGGCAGAATTACACATGAAGAAAGTTAAGGAATTATATCAAGTCATGCAATTTCAGAGAACATCGGTATGCTAATTAGCGCATAATGGAATAAACATTGCGAAGGTTGAGAACTAACCAATTGTTGCTCAACAAACTAGAAAAAGAACAATAATATGACCCAGAATCCCAGATGCGTCAAGTTCCCAAGGGTTTCAAAGAACTCAGGGCAGTGCTCACCCCCAAAGAAGGTTGGAAATTAGGAAATCCGGTGGCCTTGGCTTTCAGCCGGCCAAGAGCCAAAAATAGAATAAGAGAACAAATGAACACAGAGTAAACCCTAATTATTTTCAGTGAAAAATTAACGATTGATGTCCTCTCTAGAAGGGAATGGGGGAGGGGTTTATATAATAGTCAGAATCAAATGGTAGCAGAGTGATTTAAGCAACAATCAAGGAAAATAATATACAAATAGGTCAAAAAATCAATTTAAGAGATCTGTAAACCCTAGTTTTTAGGGGAAGTAAATATCAATAGAATATAAACAAAAATCGGACTCACAACAGAATAGTACGAATATAGACAAAATAACACTAAAAAAATCAGAGATTTGAACCAATTTTAGTTTGGTTTGAAGAGATCTGTAAACCCTAATTATAGGCAAAGTAAATATCAACAGAATATAAACAAAATCGAACTCTTAGTAGCATAGGACGAATATAGATGGAATAACATTCAAAAATTAGAGATTTGAACCTAATTTGATTTTAAAGAGATATGCTTGCCATGTTTAGACAAGCACTATAGGAGAATAGCCAGTACCAAAAAGGGGTCGAGTAGGGTAAAAAATGAAGATCAAATCCCATATTTGGTGGGATTAGGAAGAGAATATGGGGGGTGGCGGCTTTAGGGTTCTTCAGAGAGGGAGGGGAAAGGGAGATGAGAGGATACAGGTGAGGCAAGCAAAGGGGAAATGGGTCTAGGGTTAGGGGTTTGGTTAGTTAAAGGGAGGGATTAGATATGGGCCGTTGATCTTAGAGATCAACGATCAAGATTAAAAGGGGGTTGGGTTGGGTTAATTTAAATGGGTTGCGACCGGGTTTTGGGTTAAAGGGGGTTATTGGTTTGGGGTGGGGTTATTGGGCTAGTGTATTGGTCCAAAAATGTTTAGGATTTGGGGCTAGTTTTTAAATACCCAATATTTTATCAATAAATAATTTATGTAAGTAATTATTAAATAAAAAAATATTATTTGTGCATAAAATGATTGAAAATAATAACTTGACATTATAAAAATATAAAAAGTTATTTTGGCATAAGTAATGTAATTATACATGGATATAGGCTATTATTGCAAAAATGTGCAATTACTCTAAAAATGCAAATGTAATTATGAAAAATGAAGTAAAATATTTAAAAAATGAATGTTGGTGTAAAAAAAAAGTTCGGATGATTAAACATCATAAAAATAATTTGAAGGATAATTATTGAATATTTATACAATAAAATGCAGAAAGAAATTAATTTAGGGCTTCCAAAAATCATGGAAAATGATGTAAAATGCTTGTATAGGTTTATAAACTAAATGATGATGCAAATATACTATTTTGAAAATATATACATACAATTTAAAAATATTAGGAAAAAATTGGGTATCAGCAGCCGCCCCTCTTTACCCGAGAATAATGAAAGAGTTGCCGGGTAAAGGACTGATGATCGATTTTGACCGAATGGGATGATTTGAAAATATGGAGCCCGAACTCCAGTTTTTGAGTTGCCTACATATCCGTGGTTTATGGGAATCAGGCCGTGTGTAGTTCTGGATCCAGCGGTGAACTGAGCCGATGGAGTTGTTATAGGAATGGACAGGTTCTTCTAGATAGGACGATATCAGATGAGTTTACATGGATGTATCTCAGAACAGTTATAGATGAGTATTTGGATGGTTATCAAGTGGAAGTGGGTAACGGATAGTGGTTGGCTGTATTTGAGATAGTTTCAAGATGTGAGCATCAAACGGAAACCGGAGCAAAGATTGCTCATGTTAAAAGACGGTTACCTCCTGGATTACCTTCAAAACTTAAACGCAATGCATGCAAGTATATATGGGATTATAGCGAGAATTTAAACATGATGCAAATTCCCTTTGGACTATGAAAATTGTCTTTGGACGATGAGGATGATGTCCTGGGCCATGAATAGTGTGATAAGGGATTCGCAGGCCATGAAATGATGTTCTCGGACTATGAAAATGGTGCCTCTGAACTATGATGCCTTTGAATAATGATGTTCAATATTGAGAGATCCTCAGGCCATGACATTGTGTCTTCTGGCTATGAGGATGATGCCTTCGGACTATGACGCCTTTGGAAAAAATGGCGATATTTCAGCCCATGAGGTGCAAGGACATGATGCTTGGTCATATAAGAAGCGAAACAAGATAGAGCTTAGTCTTGGGCAAGATTGGGGGCAGAGCTTAGCCCCGAGAAAAAATAGAAAATAGTGGTAGATTTCAAGTAGTATAACATTTGTATTATGCAAGGACAGGCAGAGTTTAGCCTTATTATCTAGTTGAGGAGGCAGGGCTTAGCCTTATGCAAGAAAGGGAGACAGTGCTTAGTCTCATGCAATTAAGAGACAGTGCTTAGTCTCATGCAGGGAAGGCAATGCTTAGCCTTATGCAATTGAGGAGGCAGGGCTTAGCCTCATGCAAAAATGGGAGATAATTCTTAGTCTCATGCAAGGAAAGGAGACAGGACTTAGTCTCATGCAATGGAAGGCAACACTTAGCCTTATGCAGTTGAGGAGGCAGGGCTTAGCCTCATACAAAATAGGAGACAATGCTTAGTCTCATGCAATTAAAAGGTGACAGAGCTTAGTCTCATGCAATGTAAGGTAGTGCTTAGCCTTATGCAATTGAGGAGGCAGGGCTTAGCCTCATGCAAAATAGGAGACAATGCTTAGTCTTATGCAATGGAAAGCAATGCTTAGCCTTATGCAATTGAGGAGGCATGGCTTAGCCTCATGCAAAATAGGAGACAATGCTTAGTCTTATGCAATTAAAGGAGACAGGGCCTAGTCTCATGCAATTGAAGGCAGTGCTTAGGCTTATAAAATTGAGGAGGCAGGGCTTAGCCTCATGTAAAAGAGGAGACAATGCTTAGTCTCATGCAATGGAAGGCAGTGCTTATCTATGCAATTGAGGAGGCAGGGCTTAGCCTTATGCGAAATAGGAGACAATGCTTAGTTTCATGCAAGGAAAGGCAATGCTTAGCCTTATGCAATTAGGGAGGCAATGCCTAGCCTTATGCAAAGAAAAGACAATAAGTGATAGCAGAGTATTTCTTATCTGGAGACATGTTTGCGTTTGGCAACTTGCCGTTATGATTTTTGATGTGTGTGTGTATTTGTGGGTATTCCTTATTCCTGCATCAAAAGAAAAATCGTGAGTTTTGCGGGGAAGGTTGGTTCGTGCCTTCGCTTGTTTGCTTTGCTTTGCTTGGCTTTGCTTTTGCCCTGTATTGGAATCCTGTTCAAGTTATCCTGGGTAGCATCTGGCTGTTATGAAAGTAAAGTTTTCGAGGAAAAATATGCGCGCATTTGATGAACGTAGTTATTTAAAACTACAGTAGTATGCAATATTAGATGAATTAATGACTGTGACACTTTAGAGACATTGTAACTTTTTTGCATTAGAATTTTGAGGGTCCTCCTCAAAATTTTGCCCCAGTTTATGACCATGGGGAAAATGAAGAACTTATTGAGTTGTGAGTGAACCCACAGGGCTGCCTACGTATCCCCTCTTAAACGGGAATCAGGTCAAGCATATTTCAGTTACATTAGATAAAGAAATGCAAACAATCTAAACATAGTATCTTCTGACTGCGTCTGAATTGATAGGCTTTGGCCAAATCTCTCCGTCCATTTCTGCAAGTATGAGTGCTCCTCCTGTTAGTACTCTGTGAACCATGTAGGTCCCTTGCGAATTGGGTGAAAATTTCCCTTTGGATTCATCTTGATGCGGGAAGATCCGCTTCAGCACCAATTGCCCTAGTGTGAACTGTCTAGGTCTGACCCTTTTGTTGAAAGCTCTGGACATTCTGTTCTGATAAAGTTGACCATGGCATAACACATTCATTCTTTTTCCGTCAATGAGAGCTACTTTCTCATAGCGACTTCTTATCCATTCTGCATCACTGAGTTTACCTTCTTGTATGATTCTTAAAGAAGGGATTTCGACTTCGGTGGGAATTATAGCTTCAGTACCGTAGAACAGCAAGTAGGGAGTTTCCCCGGTTGATGTGCGAACTTTGGTATGATATCCAAGTAGGGAGAACGATACCTTCTCATGCCGTTATTTGTAATTAAGTTTGTGAGCCACTATGTATGTGCTCAAACCAGTCATATCATCGTAAGACCATAAGATGTCCTCATACTCCTTCAGGAACTCGATGTATTCTTCCTTCTCTAATGGTGATAGGTGAATACTTATACGGGTTTCCTTGACTGTTTCGGAATCTCCCAAGTTAACTGTCTTTGTCTCGTCCAAGTTAGACTTAGGCTTGTTTTCAAAATTTTCCATTTCTCTGACAATTTCCTCAGGTATTATATCTTCTTCTTCTTCTTCTTCTTCTTCTTCTTCTTCTTCTTCTTCTTCTTCTATTTCTTCAGAATCACTATCCTTATGTTGCGTTGTCACATTACATATCACAGTCGTAAGTTCAGCATGATAAGTAATAATAACACTGTAGAGAAATGTAAAGGATAATAATAAAAACTAAAATAGCAATGCATTAAACAAATCTTGAAAACATTTAAACAAGTACGACTCGAGCAATTATTTCAACACAAAATACGTTCAAAAAAAATATTGAAAATGTCTTAAATGCTTAAAATTGCTTTAAAATAGATTGTGCTAATTGCCAGGCTACCCAGAAATTCGACGGGCCCGGGACGGTGCAGCAGTCCAGTTCTTGAGAGCAACTCCTTAACCACTGTCTGAATTGTAAGGTCTTCCTCCTCTTCCTCCTCCTCAACTATTGCACTACAATCCATGTCTTCATTGTCCAGAAATAGATTCCTTAGGCCAGCTAAAGCTTCATCTTCTTCGGATCCCCATATCACGTCACTTTGTTAAAATGTCTGGTGCAAATGCGGTATTGGCTGTTCAAGAGGGTAATAAAGACCACGCCACCATCATTGTACTCCTGTCAGGTGTACGATATCTAAGTCCAAAAGTCGTACCATGATGCTTTAACTCTACTAGCTTGGTAATCCCTTGGAGATTCTTGCCGAGACCCTTTCCGGGTTCATACCCTGTCCATAACAATATGCTTTCAATCTTGTTACTCCACCAATTGTCTTTCTCAATTGCATTGACGTGCTCGATGTGATGGTATGTTTCTCCACCCAACTTCCTTCTATTCTCGATGACTAGAACAATCTGATTGGTATAAATGGGATTACTCCCGTCCCCGTGGATGATTACTCCCTGATGATTCCATTCAAACTTTACGGCCTGGTGTAGAGTAGAGGCTACGGCCCCAACAGCATGTACCCAAGGTCGTCCTAACAACATATTGTATGTGGCGGATATGTCCAATACTTGAAATTCAACGTCAAACCAAGTCGAGCACATCTGCAAACAGAGGTTGGTCTCCCCGATCGTGGGCCTTTGGGACCCATTGAATGCTTTCACGTTCATAGTTCTTGCTTGTATCTCATGCAAACCTTTACCCAACCTCTTAAAAGTGTTCAACAGACATATGTTGAGACTGGAACCCCCATCTATCAGGACCCTGGCGATGAATTTGTCCTCAAATTGCACTGTGATATGTAGTGCCCAATTGTGACTCAATCCTTCCGGTGGTAGCTCGTCTTCGTGAAAAGTGATCTTGTGGATTTCCAACACATGTCCTTCCATGTTGGCCATTTCTCCACTAGTGATGTTATTGGGTACATAGGCTTCGTTCAACACTTTCATCAATGCATTACGCTTCGGAGTTCTGTAGTAGTGATAGAATGGATATCTGAGTAGGGGTTTTGTTCATGTGATCAACCAATGAATATTCTGTCGCCTGCACTTTTTTCCAAAGGTCATCTGGGCCGGTCTCAATGACGGGCGGCTTAGAAATGACTTCTTTGCTTGTTCCTCCCTGATGTTCGGGTATATATACCCTACCAATTCTGGTCATGCCTTACGCTGCACCCGTTTCCTCCATTTTCGCTTTTCCTTTCCTTCTTGCTTCCGCAGCATAGTCCCAAGGTATAACATTGGACTTAAAGGAAATTGTAGGTGCTACCGTCACGGTGAAGGGTGTAGTTACCTCCACCTCAAACAGAGTTGGCGTGGCTGAGGGCGTTGTTACTTCAACCTCAACCGGAGTCGGTGCGGCTACTTCAACCTCAATCGATGACTAAATCTACACCACAATAGGTGTGAGAGTGACTGGAGGTATTTTAGGTTCATCCCCTTTACGAATTAGTCCAATTGACCCTTCCGGACCCCATTCTTCATCGGTTTCTATCACATTTACCCCCTCACCCATGTGACCCAGGAGAGGATTGTTGCGGACATTAGGTGCAGCCTCTTTTACTTGTATAACCTTGGTGTCAATCAATCTGGATCTTATCCTTCAAAGTGCGACGTTCATCAATAGTATGACCCTTCATGCCCGAGTGGTAGTCATATGTCTTGTTTGGATTGACCCACTGAGAGGAGTTTTCCATGGCAACGGTAGGAATGGGAGTGACATATCCGGCAACCTTTAGTCTCTCATACAACTGGTCAATGGGTTTAGCAATAAGAGTGTATTGTTTGGGCGGTCTGCGATCGAAATTTGGTCTGGGTTTTTGGTAATTTTGGCGGGTTGGTGGGGAGTGGTATTATGTTGGCTGGGTGTTATAAGTATGGTAAGTGGCGGCAGGTTGTTGGTATCTAGAAGGTGAAGGCTGATATGTGGGTGGGGGTGTTTGTTATGTGAGAGAAGACTTTGGACCTTGGGCCACCATCACTGCCCCTACTTCCTTCTTTTTGGAAATACCACCTAACTGTAAGGCTTTGTTTGTAGCCTGGAGTGCTTCAAAATTTGTCACTATTCCACTATTAATACCTTCTTCTATTCTTTCTGCCAATTTGATGATGTCAGAAAATTTATGGTTTTCAATAACCATTAGTCTCTCGTAGTACTGGGGATCCTGGGCTCGGAAAAAGAACTTATTAATTTGTTCTTCTTCCAGTGCTGGCCTTACTTTCGCAGCTTCAGACCTCCATCGAGTAGCATACTCGTGAAAAGTTTCTGTTGGCTTCTTCTTAAGATTCTAAATGTAGAAAATGTCTGGTGCATTTTCCGTGTTAAACCTGAATCAGTCCATAAAGTCCGACGCCATGCTCACCCAATTAACCCATTTCTATGGGTTCTGACTGATGTACCAGCTTCATACAGATTCTTTCATCCTTGCCAACCCCTACAAGCTTGTCACAATATGTTCTCAAGTGTACCTTTGGATCACCTGTCCTGTTGAACATTTCGAACTTAGGAGGTTTGTAACCCTCGGTAGTTCTACGTCCGGCTGAATATACAAATCCTCATAATTCAAACCTTCGACTCCTTCAACACCTTGGACTCGACTAGTAAGTTTCTTGAGCTTCTCTGTCATGTTCTTGATGAGCAATTCCTTCTCGGCGGACTCCGTTGTGTACAGGGTCTGTTGTGGAGTGTGGGGTAAGGTTTCTACGTATATGGGGTTGCTTTGATGGACTCCAGAAATTTGGGCGTAGTGGTGGTCGTTGGTTGAGTTTTGGGGATCGGGGGTAGGTAGTGGTGCATTTTGAGGAGTGTGGTAGGTGGTGGTTTGTGGATACTGGGTCGGATGGTGATGATGTTGTGGAGGGGTCGCTACTGGCGGAGGATTAGGATTTTGAGAAGGTGTGGCATACTGATGAGGTGCGGGAGGATTTTGTTGGTTTTGTGTGTTCTGGGGAGGTGCTGGGTTTTGGGCATTTTGTTGGTTGACGTCGAGGACGTTCAGGGTAAGGGAAAGGTTTGCCAAGTTCGGACCTTCTCAAGTTCCCCTTGTAGCTCCAGTATTTTTTGTTCCAACCGTAAGACCAAATCATTTTGTGCCAGAGTACTCCGACCATCCGAAGTCTCGACATTAGCGTTGTCTTTCATCATACCGCTCATATCATCTATTCTGGCCTTTCCCTTGCTCTTAGGATCACTTAGAGGAGAAGGAGGTGGAGGACCTGTAGATCTGGTATGATTTGCTGATGATACCAGTATGCACGAACCAACCTTAGGAAATGGGAATAAACAAAGAAAAGAAGAAACCAAAAAAGGTAAACAAGTCAGTAAGTAGTATTAAACGGATATTTGCGGTATTTAAACACATATTGCGAAATTATAAATTTGCATCCTAGTTTGTGGACCCCTTTGTGCCCGCGGTAGGGCTAAGCGACATATAGATTTGGAGAAAATCAATGCCGATAACTGCGTCATTTCATTAATATGATAAATGAACCAAATTTCTACTAAACGACAATAATTATAAAATGTCACTAATGACATTTTCCTTATTACAACCAAAGTCTAAAACGAGTCTAGAAAGAAAATAAAAATATTATTCTTAATCTATTTGGTCCCAGAGGGACCTTCTCCATGCTTGGACTTCTTTGCTCCATCGATCAGATTCCCCAGGCCGCGGATGTCCAGCAGCAGATACGCCCCTGCTAGATGCCCTCCTTCGTTGCCCTCTGTATTCTGACAGTCCGAGATCCTTTTCCTCATCTTTCCTGCAAGCTTCATCAACCCTTCCAAATATTCCAACCTCTCTATTGAGTTAGTAGCGATTTCCTTCCACTCGTTGATTGCTTCCATGTCCACTTTATGTTGTTCCAAATGCCTGGCTTCAAACTCGAAAACCCTTTTGTGCAACATCCTGTATTTGACTTGTGCTTCAGCAGCGTCGTCTATAACCCTATTCTTCAGATTAATATCATCTACCAACCATGATGGATGGAAATACACATGGCCGGCCGATCTGGCTCGATGGTATCTTTCTCCACAATGATCTTTTGATGCCACATGTGCTGTGCCTTGAACTTGAATGGAATGACGTTCCCTTGGAAATCTACTTTGTATTGAACCATGTTGGAAACTTGGGGTATAACCTATTTTCTCCCAACTTGCCTCATAACCCTTATAGGAGCATAAGGGCAGATCCCCCTCAATCCGATTAGCACTAGATGAGGAGCATCTCTCGACCTGATGATGAATTCACTGCTAGGGAACCACTCGAACATCCAGTGTACCTTGTCATCAGTCAAATTGCTAAAGAAATGTACCCAGCTCACATTGTTTTCCGGTTGCACAAACCTGCTTGGGATAAAAGTCATTCTCTTCGGATGGTGATAGGATATGTGGTCATTCCATGGTCGTCGCGGAAGTTCTTGACGGTATTCTCCTATCTGAAGGTATTCCAACAACCATACTTGCAGCAACCGATTGCAACCCTTGAAATGCCTATACCCCCTTTTTGCAACGGTCTAAAGCCCGGTACATCTCAACCAAAATCATAGGGACAATAGTATAAGTTTGCCCCTCAACCCCCTCCATTAGGGTCTTAGTGGCCATAGCTAGGCGAGTGTGGATCCTTTCTCCCTGTATTGAAAATACCAGCATTCCCAGAAAATAGACAATGAATGCAAAAACTCGGCGGTGAGTCCAACCCAAAGAAGTGATGGCAAACTCATCATGATAAAGGCAATATGACTTGCTGTGCCCATAACGCTCATAAAGAAAATTGAATGGTATGTAAGACTTCTTCAGACAGACTAATTCATCATTTTTCCTGAAACCCATCATTTTCAAGAAACCTCGTGAAGTGCGGTTTTCCGGTACCAATAAACCAGGGCTATCCCATGGGAGCCTAGTGAAGCCTCCTATTTCTTCTAAAAGGGGAGTCGTTTCTATGTCGCCAAAACGGAATACGACTCTCTTCTTATCCCAAAACATGGCGGCGGCCTCAATTAATGCATTGTTTGGCTGAATGTCTAACAAGGAGGGTAAATTCCCGAGGACTCTTTTCACATGATTTTTGTCACTTGATCAGAGATTTTCTGACCAATCTAGCAGCAAAGGTGGGATAGTTTGAACCATGCCGAACCTGGGGACTTCGTGCGTCATTTCTGAAAAACAAATAAAGCTAGCCCTTTCCCCCTCCGGATTTGGTTATTTACACGTTAATGATCAACACATTGGCATGTTTTCTCCAAATAATGCACAGATCATGATTGTGTCCATTGGGATTATGGAAATCCCGGCGGACTTTTGACAAGGCTTGCCTTAGCGAGTTATTACGCGGACATCGTTCTAACTCATACTAGGTTGGGACATGATGCATGCACAGTTAATATTAGAGTGGGGATCTCTAGAAAAGTCTAGACCGGTATCCTCAAGTGGACAACTTGAGAGGGAAAGGCACGGAACCGTTGATTGCACCGCTGATCGACTAGTTTTACCGCAAATAAGCCATTCTAAATTTAAAGGGTGATTTAGGAAGAACGCGGCATCAAGCACCGCTATTCTATTAATTACGCACGAGTGGAATATGATGTGGAGCATGCAGTTATGCAAAGATAAAACAACACGTTGTCAAATATTTGCATGATAAAAACAGTAAATGCAGTATTAAATGAAATGTAAAGACATAAAAAGAAAGGAAAACAAGGAAGAAGTTAGTTCGCGCAATGTGGAAGTTGTAATAATGTAAGCGAGGGAGTAAGGGTAGGGAGAGACATGATGTAGCAATTCTTAAAAAAGACTCGGAGCAAGCAAACATGACTAGAAATAAAGGGAAACGCATGTTATAACCAAGTTGAGCAGAGATTTGCATATTAATACGAATTCAAATAAAAGGGAGAACGGGGAAAAGGGTGTGCATGCATCAATAAAAGGGAAACGGGAGCGAGATATTCATGTAACAGCAAAACAATAAAAGACACATTTGTGAGAGAAGACTAATTCATACAAATCAAATTCGCAATGGTAAGAGCCTAAAATAATCCCCAGCAGATTCGCCATGCTGTCATGCCCCTTTTTCTCGTGAAATCGGGTTTTGACATGTGACAACTCTTTTAAGGAGGTGTTAAAAGAGAGAGTCTCCACGTAACGGGTTTGAGGTGCGTTAGGCACCTATTTGCAAATAACTCTGATTTAACCAGTTTGCATCGCCAAAGATCGGGTAAGGGCTCAAGTTACCTCGAAGAGAAGGTTTTAGGCACTCCTCGAGGTCCACAACTGTGTGTCCCGATCGAACTTGAATTATATGAATTAGTCAGACAAACAAAGATAAAGAAAGCACGAAGTTTGGGAACATTCATTATTGAAAGACTTTTAATAAACACAAATAATTGATCTAAAGACAAGATTGGGGGGGGGGGAGGGGTCACAAGTTTTTTAGCCTAAAGGATCACCCCGTGCAACATAAATAATACTTTGCAACTCCCTCGAGATGGGGCATTACTCATATCATTCAACGGGCACAGACTATCATCTCCTGCTACCCGATTACTATCTTTAAGTTTTTACCTAAGCACACTAGTTGATTCTAACCCGTTCCCTATGCGTGCACTACCTGTCCCACGCCTATGGACCAAGAGGCATTTGGACCTCTATTTTGGGTGGTTCTAGACTTAACTTAGGCTGCTCAAAAAATGATAAATCTAAGCGACTTTCAAAAATATGTAGGACTACACATAAGGGCAGTAAATGGCTCAAGTTAGCCTCCATATATAAGCAACTAATGCACGCAGTCAGGTTTTACATATTAAGTAGGTGACATGTTCCAGAATTAATATGACATGGGGTCCTTAAATCTTATAGGCATGCCTTCTATGTGATTCTGATTTTTTAACATACAGGCAGTGCTGCTTTTAGGAACAACAAATTTGGCAGATTGCGAGTACTACAAACCCTATAGGCATGCTTCCTAATTCGTTTGCGAAATAAGGTAGTAAAACAGTTGGTAGTTCAAAATTACTAGCGTTTAATTAGCATACTTTCTGGGCTAGCAATAGAGTCCTATAGGTAGGATTTCTAATAATTACCGCTTGAACTGGTTCTTTATCTTTTCATTCCTATGGGCATGCTTTCTAGGCGGGTGGTATGTGGGAATAACAGCAATAACATCTAATTTTGATTATGTCCTATAGGCATGATATCTACGCGAATATTGTGAAGAGCAGGTATTTGTTACTCAATGTAATCCTGTAGACATGATATCTAACATGGAGCAATTTGAACAAATAATTGCTGTATTACAGTCTAGTAGGCAATTAACAATGTGTGAAAATGAACATGTGCACAGGTGAGGTTATTTGTGTCCTATAAACATGTCGTCTAACAAAACACGTAGAAGCAAAGGATGTTGAACAAATTAAATATTCAGACCCTATAGGCAGGATTTTTATCCTTTTTTATGCAAACATTAGAATAGACCCATTTTCCCAATTTTACCAATACCCCAATTGTTATTACGGAATTATTACAGGCCCAGTAATGAAACAAATTACAAAGTGATAGAAATAACTATAGTGGGCCTAAGACATGCCCAAAGTATACCCAGCCCAGCCAGGCCTTCAATTTCGTATCCATACAGGTTTCACCACAGCCCAGAAACCTCAAGAGCACTTGAACCAAACCCAGTAGCCATAAATGATCAAAGGATCCAAAAATAACCATTTACACAAGCCAATTGGCTTATTCAGTAGGCATAAAGGGGTAAAGAACTGAGTAATTAGGACAAGGTGGCCAACGAACCTTAGGCCCTAGTGTGTCAGAGTTCACAAGGGTCTCAGAGTGGACCCCAAGCAGTGCTCACACTAGGGAGGTTAATAGGGAAGCTTTAGAAGGGGCCTTGGATTTCAGCCGGCCAAGAATTAGAGACTCAGAACAGGAAACAACCAATGAAAATAGTAGTAAAGTAATAAGGTATGGAAAAGCATTTGCAAACATTAAAAAATGATCACATAGTGAACATATCAACACAGAGGATGCATGAATTCATGAAAAACAAATTGATACTGCAAATTCTCACTTAACACAGTGGGGCAGGGTGACATATTGATAAGAGACAAGGAGCCAGAAGCTTATGGGATTACCAAGTTTATAGGCAAGAAGCATTACGCTAGTAAGACAAATAGTTGTCACTAATGCAACAAATTTAAAACCTAAAGGATCAAATTATGCTAAACACAGGGGTTAAATAGTGTGACTTATACTTGATGAAGCAAACAGAATCAAATGTCACAAAGGGCATCAGTCAAGAAAGACCAGTTGTTAAAGGTACAGAATTGGCAGGGTAAGACCATACTAGGTGACAAACATAGTCATAGGAAGAAATTATAACTAGAGTGAGGGTCTCAATCAGATTAGGATATAGATTAATCACTATAGAAATTCAGAACAAGGCAGGAAACAGGATGAGGCTATATAGCCCATGCAAACGCTCAAATTATCAATACATTAACCAAGCATGCTTCGAACTGTCCAAATTGCCTAAGTTAAGTACAAACACATTTTTAGGACCACTAGTTTAGGCGTGAAACAATGCTGGAGAATTTCATGCTATAGGCAGAATTACACATGAAGAAAGTTAAGGAATTATATCAAGTCATGCAATTTCAGAGAACATGGGTATGCTAATTAGCACATAATGGAATAAACATTGCGAAGGCTGAGAACTAACTAGTTATTGCTCAACAAACAAGAAAAAGAACAACAATATGACCTAGAATCCCAGATGCGTCAAGTTCCCAAGGGTTTCAAAGAACCCAGGGCAGTGCTCACACCTGAAGAAGGTCGGAAAGTAGGAAATCCGGTGGCCTTGGCTTTCAGCCGGCCAAGAGCCAAAAATAGAACAAGAGAAAATGAACACAGAGTAAAGCCCTAATTTTTTTCAATGAAAAATTAACGATTGATGTCCTCTCCAGAAGGGAATAGGCGAGGGGTTTATATAATAGTAAGAGTCAAATGGTAACAGAGTGATTTAAGCAACAATCAAGGAAAATAATATACAAACAGGTCAAAAAAATCAATTTAAGAGATCTGTAAACCCTAGTTTTTTAGGGAAAGTAAATATCAATAGAATATAAACAAAAATCGGACTCACAATAGAATAGTACGAATATAGACAAAATAATATTAAAAAAATCAGAGATTTGATCCAATTTTGGTTCGATTTGAAGAGATCTGTAAAGCCTAATTTTAGGCAAAGTAAATATCAACAGAATATAAACAAAATCGTACTCTTAGTAGCATAGGATGAATATAGACGGAATAACATTCGAAAATCAGAGATCTGAACCTATTTAATTCGATTTTAAAGAGATCTGCTTGCCATGTTTAGGCAAGCACTATAGGAGAATAGCCAGTACCAAAAAGTGGTCGAGTATGGTAAGAAATGAAGATCAAATACCATATTTGGTGGGATTAGGAGGAAAATTTGGGGGGTGGCGGCTTTAGGGTTCTTCAGAGACGGAGTGGAAAGGGAGATGAGAGGATGCAGAGGAGGCAGGCAAAGGGGAAATGGGGTTAGGGTTAGGGATTTGGTTAGTTATAGGGAGGGATTAAATATGGGCCGTTGATCTTAGAGATCAATGACCACGATTAAAAGGGGATTGTGTAAGGCCCCGTGAAATTTTCACTCAAAAACCCGAAACCTCGTAGTACCAAGTTAGGAATATGTGTTCGGACCTTTTGTATTGATATGAGCATTAAAAAGTTAAGGAATAATGTTTTTCAGAAAAGCGCTATTCTGCGGTCCATAATAGCTATGCGGACCGCATAGTTGCCACAGAGTGGGGCAGTTTGCTGGTAAGTTTTGAAGTCAACTATGCGGCCAATTATGCGATCGCATAATCAATATGCGGGCCGCATAGTCATCGCATAACCTCCTTGGAATTTTGCAAGGGGCAATTCTGCGGAGCATTATGCGACCGCAGAACAGGTATGCGGACCGCATTCTTGCCGCATACCCGGGTAGATTGTTCAAGTTTTGAGGACCATTTTGCGGGCCGCATGTCAATTATGCGATTGCATATGCGACCGCAGATTGTGTCGGGGCTACCATTTTCTAACTTTTAAAACCCGACCCCATTCCGATAAATCACCCCATTAGACCCTCCTGAGCTAATTTCTACCTCATTTAGAGTGAGAGCAAGGGTTTTAGAGGGAGAAAGTGATTCCCACCAAGCCTTTACTCAATCCTTGCCTAAATTCTTGAAGATTATCAAGTAAAGCTACTAGGCCTTCATCCTAAGAGGTAAGAACTTGTGCTCTAACCTTTGATTTCGAAATTCTTACTAAAATAAGTAATTAACAAAAGGGTTCATGGGTATAAGGGTTGATTGTCTTGCATGCATGTATGTTAAAAGGGCATGGGGAGATTGTGAGCTAAGAATGTAACAAATGGGATGTAAGATGATAGAATTCTTCACAAAAGACCTTAAAATTCATAATGCACACTTAGTGCTTGAGAGTATGCTCAAGTGAGCTAGAATCTTGATTATTTCTCTAATTTTTGGATCAACTTGTAATTCTCATAAATAGATCGAGGTGGCTAAGAGTTCCGGAATTATTGTAAGAATTTAAGAAAAAGCTCCATTGAGGTATGTATGGTTAAAACCCCCTCTTCTCAGAAATTGAGCTCCGTTGGTATCTATGCAAATGTTGTAAGACTAAAATTTGATTGATGTATTGATTGTTATTTCACATGAACTGGTTTCTCAATTATATATACGTGAAAGATGTGCGAAGAATATGAACCATGTGTTGAAATGCCTAGTCTTCAAGTCAAGATAAAAACTGAGATTTGTCATGCCAACTATGTGAAATCTTGTCTATGCTTACAACTTGAATTGCTTTTGTATGCACCTATGTTTCTAAATTTGCAAGGTTAACATTGAAAGTGGAAATGATGTGAAATGTGGCCTAGTTCCAAGTATGATGTGATAATTGTGGCCCCAAGTGCCTATGAATTGATATATGTGAAATAAAGATTGAAATGAGATGATTAATTAAAAAGGGACAACGTCTTGGTAAGACAGCTTAGTCGATCGGGCCGTGATCGGACACCATGCTGCACACATGGTGGTATTGTGCTGATATTGAATTCCGGAAATTGAGAATGAGATTGTGATTGAGGTACATGTCTCAAATGAGAAAACTTAGCCGATCGGGTCGTGATCGGACTCCGCTCAAGAAAGCGGTGGTATTATGAATGATGATGAACAGTATCAAATGCCCCAGCTAAAGTTATGGAAATTATGTGAAAATTATCTGATTCTTTTATTTGATGATGTGGTGTTTGTTTAAAGCTTTTGATTGTCCCTTGTGATTTCCTCGTTCTTGTATGATAGTTCTTTCTAATGAGATGGTGTTTAGTTATACATACTAGTACTATTCCACGGTACTAACGTCCCTTTTACCGGGGGCGCTACATCTTTCAATGGATGTAGGTGGCTCCATAGCAGACAGTGCCGATCGTAGGTAGCGGAGCATCCTCCACTCAGCAGTCTTGGTGAGCCCCTTTTCTTCTAGGGGTAATGCCATATGCATTTTGTTATAGATTTTCGCTTTTGAGGTATAGCCGGGGCCTTGTTGCCGGCTTTATCATAACTGTCTTTCGTATCTTTATAGGCTCCGTAGACGTTTGTGTGGGTTATGTACGGGTCATGGATGGGTCAATGAACTGTGTTGTAATTTCTAAACTCTAGTTCTTCTAATTGTAATTGTATGAAATCTTGGGAACTTAACTATGGTTTAAATGTGGAAATATGAAATGAACTAGCAACGATATGTGTACGATCTTTCCTACTGTCTAAATAACTAAATGAAAGCATGGGTTTTCTTGGTCATAGTGAGTTGGGTAGAAAGTGTTCAAAAGGCTTGCTCCATTGGGTTCACTCGATTGAGCGCCGGTCGCGCCTCCTGAGGTTGGGGCGTGACAAACTTGGTATCAGAGCCTAAGGTTTTTAAGTGTCCTAGGATGTCTCGGAGCCGTGTCTAGTAGAGTCCTTCTTATCGGTGTGTTGTCGACCACATCTATAAGTTGGAGGCTATTTGTGCATTTAGGAATAACATCCTTCTTTGATATTCTGGATCGTGCGGCAATTATGAAACTATTCCTCCTCTAACTAGTGCATTCCTTCGATTTTCAGTACATGGCACCTATGAAGAAATCCAGGACTGGCTGATAACTAGAGATTTTGAAGTATTTTATACTCCTTCTTATTTATGCTTTGATCAAATATTCATACAAAATAGTCCCAAAAGGATCACAAGTTGTGCTTGATTGCAGGTTTGATCAACAAAGTGACAAAATATCAAAGATCGGCTCAAAAGGAGTGAAACTTGCACAAGTGCCAAAGACAAGCCAAGTTCAGTCAAAACAGGCGGCCTGTTTTGACTGAACTTGGCTTGTCTTTGGCACTTGTGCAAGTTTCACTCCTTTTGAGCCGATCTTTGACATTTTGTCACTTTGTTGATCAAACCTGCAATCAAGCACAACTTGTGAGCCTTTTGGGACTATTTTGTATGAATTTCTAATCAAAGCATAAGCAAGAAGGAGTATAAAATGCGTCAAAATCCCTAGTTATCAACTCCCCCAAACTTAAGCTTTTGCTTGTCCTCAAGCAAACAAAATAAGACCCACCCCTTAAGAGAAAGTCCAAGAAAAATTTTAGCTGTCCTAAAGTGACATCAACTAGCCTCAATTGGGACTAACAATTTCCCTCAATACACATGAATCATTAACACATTTACTCTTTTAAATCACCATGGATCAAGTGCGACACAAGAGCATCAAGAATTGACTCAACACATCAAAGAACTCTTTTCTATTACTTTGGTCATTGTGGAACCCAAACTCACACATCCTCAACTCTCCTTAAGAAATCCTCACCTTTAAGATAGTGGCACTCAAAACAAGAATAATGGGAATTCACACATCTCTCTCAAGAAAAAGCCACAAGTCCGGCTCTAGGTACCATATGCTTGCCCCTTATGTGAGTATCCACTAATGTAAGCTTCATTCAACTCAAGATCATATAGGGCTTTTGTGGAGACATTGTGAAGGCTCTTGGTGCAGGGTAGGAAATGTTTTGGTCTAAGTAGGTTCCATCTTCCCTCAAGCACGTCTTTTGATTCATTTGGCATCCATTCACTTGACTCTTCGAGTCTCTTCACTTCTTTTGTAGGGGTTAGAGAGACACGATGTCACTCTTTCTTATGCATTTCAAACCTTTTCTCCTTTTTCAACTTTCCACACCTTTCATACTTTGCTTTTCTTTGAATCCCTTTTCATTCTTATTCACATTGAACATTCTTTTTGTCTTTTTGCTTTTCTTTCTTTTTCATTGCCTTTTCTTATCTTCATTTTTGCGCCTTTTTACCACTTTGTTGCAATCCTCGTCTCTCCCCCCAAACTTATACTTTTGCCATGTGCTAAAGGAAAGATTGGGTGCCAAGAGAGGGTATCTTTTAGAACGGGTATAGGCTTGTATCATGGTTCTTGAAAGAAAAAGGTTTAAGGCTCAAAAGGGTTAACTAGGGATTTTATCATTGGTAGGTAATGGAATTGTTCAAACTATCATTTGGACCAAGGAGAGCCTATAATCATGCCTCAAGTAAAAATTCACTTAGGATTTCGCCTCAACAAACATTCAGGGCAAGTTCTAGACCAATGGCTCGGGACTTGGGCTTGCAATTCAATTACTCACCACACAAGCTATGGGATTGCTAAAGATACAGAGTCGGGGGCCCACAACGACCTTAGATAAGATTTAAGCTCACAATGATCCCGAAAAACCACTTGATGATTATCGGCCAACACAAGAGTCTCAAGGTCACAACTTTCACCACCCTCAACACAACAAATTGTCTTTGACCATAAGATCAAAGGCAAATGTGCTAGGCCCAAGTGAAGCTTTGCTCGAGGCACTCTTAATTACTAACTACTAAAAACAAAAAGAAAAACGAACTCAAACCCTTAAGAAGGTTGTCACGCCATCTATCATTGGGAAGAGCCACCCGGTTCACATAACACTCCACCTTTGGAAAGAACCGTGGCATTAAGAAAACCAAAGGCTTATTGCAAACTCCGAAAACAAAAAAACTACGAATCACAAATAAGAAGCTAAAAACGAAAAATTTTGCGGAAAATAGAATGAATATATACAAGAGGGGATTTGAATATACAATGTATGGGATGAATATATACAATGAGATATAACTTTATATACATACCCAAAGTGAAATCAAAATACGATAAATATAACAAAATATCAGAATTATATACAAACCAAAGATAAAAAGATAAAGAAAGCATAAAAATGTTAAATATATACAATCATCCAGAATGTAGGGGCCTCTTGTACCTCCCGGACCACGACGGGGCCGCCAGGCCAATGCTAATGAAAACGTCCCAGACCCTCCTCCGCCACCTCCAAGAGCAGTTCCTCGGGTGCTACCGAACCAAGTCTATGCAAGTGCTATTGTCCCACCCAGAATCCGGGCAGGCAATTTTCAGATAACCAATGTGATGTTGACCTCACTTGAGCAGCGTGGGTATTTCACGGGCGCTGCGGATCAAAATGCCTACAAACATCTCAAGGGGTTCGTGGATACATACTGGGGCTGCAAGTAGACGAATGTGTCCGAGGATGCTCTTAGGTTGAGGCTTTTCCCATTCTCACTTCGGGGAAAAACATCGGATTAGCTCGAAAGACTCCCCAACCATTCCATCACTACTTGGGATGAGTTGGCGGATAAGTTTATTGCTAAATTTTTCTCACCCGGGCACATGGCGGCACTTCGAGATGAGATATTGGCCTTCAAGAAAGAGCCCACGGAACCTTTGCATGAGATTTGGGAGCGGTATAGAACGATGGTGAAGGAATGCCCCAATAATGACATGACGAAGAATTTATTGCAACAAACTTTCTACCGGGGCATCAATACTACAAATCAATGCATAGTCAATCAACTCGCAGGGGGTAATTTTATGAAATTGACGTATGATGAAGCTTGTGCCGTTCTTGATAAGATGGCGGATACGTCCTCCGCATGGCAAAGTAGAGCCAATGTTCCTCAAGGTGACCCTACGGTTATTCATTTGCACAAGGAATTACATGACCATGGGCAAGCTATAGCGGAGTTGACAACTACTATGAACCAATTGGCTAAGGCACAGTTGCAACAAGTCCAAAATCCTCGCCAAGTGAATGCCATGGAGGGTGTTAATATGCTTGTCAATAAGAGAAGGCAAAGAAGGCAACAAAACCAAGGGAATTCTGAGCAATTTGATGATGATTGTGATGGGTTTCAAAATGATGGCTATGATGAACAAAGTGAAGAGGTACAATATGTGAACAATTTTCAAGGCCAACGGGGCAACTCTTCCAACCAACAGCAGTGGCGACCCCAGGGCAATTGGGGCAATCAACAACAAAACAGTGGTAATTAGGGGAACAACAATCAAAACAACAATTGGGGCAATCAGAACAACAATCAAGGCAACCAAGGGAATTGGAATGGTAATAACAACAATTGGGGTAACAATAACAATCAAGGTGGATGGAACAATGGAAACCAAGGAAACCGGGGGCAAGGCTTTCAAAGGCCCCCAATGTACCAACAACCGAACAATCCACCCCCATTTCCTTCTCAAGGTCCCAGTTCTTTCAACAATGATATAGGTAGAATTGAAATGATGTTCGAACAGATGATGAAGAAGATGCGGATTTGGATGCACAGTTGGCTTCCCACAATACCTCTATCAGAAACTTGGAAGTGCAAATAGGCCAAATCTCTCAATCATTGAATACTCGCCCAAAGGGTGCTCTACCAAGTGATACGGTAGTGAACCCAAAGGGTGGGAACAACCATGTTATGGTGGTTACAACAAGAAGTGGGAGAGGCGGTGATGTGAATGCCTCTAAGCAAAAGCTAGTTGTAGATGGTGATGTTGAGTTGCAAGAAGATGAAGTTCCAGTGGTAGTTGAAGATGTGGTTGATGACAATGTGAACAATGAAGTGAGGATTGACATTAATGAGGCCGAGGTGGAAACTCAAGATGCCGTGAACCCGTCTAGGGAACACGTGATTGACATGCCGGAGCCGGTCGTGCCAAAAGCCAAGGCTTCTTTGCCAAGGCCACCTCCACCTTATCCTCAAAGGCTAGCCAAGCAAAAGAATGAGAATCAGTTTAAAAAGTTCATTGACATGATGAAGAGCCTATCTATAAATGTGCCTTTGGTAGAGGCTTTGGAACAAATGCCTGGCTATGCCAAATTCATGAAAGATTTGGTTACAAAGAAAAGATCCATGGACTGCGAGACTATCAAGATGACCCACCAAGTTAGTGCTATAGTGCATTCAATGGCTCCGAAATTAGAGGATCCTGGTGCTTTCACTATCCCCTGCACTATTGGTAGTGCAGACTTTGCCAAAGCTTTATGTGATCTTGGGGCAAGCATCAACTTAATGCCCTTCTCAGTTTTCAAGACTTTGGGTATTGGGCCTCCGAGGCCAACTTCCATGCGATTGCAAATGGCAGACCGATCTATGAAGCGACCATTGGGTATTGTTGATGATGTGCTCGTCCGGGTGGACAAATTTATCTTGCCAGCTGATTTTGTCATCTTGGATTGTGAGGTAGATTATGAGGTCCCGATCATATTAGGGAGACCTTTCCTTGCTACGGGGAAGGCTCTAGTGGATGTGGAAGCAGGGGAACTCACTTTCAGGGTGGGTGATGAAAAGGTAGTCTTTCATGTGTGCAAGTCAATGAAGCAGCCCAATTGTACCGAAGTGTGCTCATTTGTGGATTTAGTCACGGCTGTGATAATTGATGATACCAGTGCAATGATCAATGTTGAGGACCCTTTGGAGGCCGTATTGTTGAATTTGGATGTCAATGATGATGCGGGCCGAGTGGAGTGCGTGAATGCTTTACATGGAATGGGCTCTTATTCTTATGAGCCTAGGAAACTTTCTTTGGATCTTGAAAATAGAAAGACGCCTCCAACAAAGCCTTCAATTGAGGAACCCCCGGTGTTGGAGTTGAAGCCATTACCTCCACACCTCAGGTATGAATTCTTGGGCTCTAATTCAACTTTACCAGTTATTCTTTCCTCTTGTCTTACTAACATGCAGGTAGATGCCACATTGGCGGTGCTCAAAAAGCGGAAAAAGGCAATTGGATGGACTCTAGCTGATATTCGGGGAATAAGCCCCGCATTCTGTATGCACAAGATTATTCTGGAAGATGATGCAAAACCCTCCTTGGAACATCAAAGGAGGTTGAACGAGGCAATGCAAGAAGTTGTGAAAAAAGAGGTGATCAAGTGGTTAGATGCCGGCGTGGTGTATCCTATCTCTGACAGCTCATGGACTTCACCGGTGCAATGTGTGCCGAAGAAGGGTGGTATGACCGTGGTGACCAATGCTAATAATGAACTTATTCCAACCCGGACAGTGACCGGATGGAGGGTGTGCATGGACTACCGCAAGCTGAACAAGGTGACCCGCAAGGATCACTTCCCATTGCCTTTCCTTGACCAGATGCTTGATCGTCTTGCTGGGCGTGCCTTCTATTGTTTCTTGGATGGTTATTCAGGGTACAATCAAATTTTGATAGCTCCAGAGGATCAGGAGAAGACAACCTTTACTTGTCCATATGGCACCTTTGCTTTCTCTCGGATGCCCTTTGGGTTGTGCAATGCACCGGCAACATTCCAACGGTGTATGATGGCCATTTTCACCGATATGGTGGAAGATATTTTGGAGGTGTTCATGGACGACTTCAGTGTTGTGGGTGATTCATTTGATGAGTGTTTGAAAATTTGAAAAATTTGGATAGAGTGTTGGCCCGGTGTGAAGACACCAATCTTGTGCTAAATTGGGAAAAATGCCACTTCATGGTTGAGGAGGGCATAGTGTTGGGCCATAAAATTTCAAAGCATGGGATTGAAGTTGACAAAGCCAAGATAGAGGTGATTTCAAGGCTTCCTCCCCCCACTTCTGTCAAGGGGGTGAGGAGTTTTCTTGGGCATGCGGGGTTCTACCGGCGATTTATCAAGGACTTTTCGAAGGTAGTGAATCCTCTTTGCAAGTTGCTAGAAAAGGATACAAAGTTTGTGTTTGATGAGAGATGTATGCAAGCCTTTGAACTTCTCAAGCATAAGTTGACCACCACCCCGATCATTACCGCACCCAATTGGAGCTTGCCTTTCGAGCTCATGTGCGATGCGAGTGATGTTGCGGTTGGGGCAGTGTTGGGTCAAAGAGTGAACAAAATGTTTCATCCCGTGTACTATGCAAGCAAGACTATGAATGAAGCTCAACGGAACTACACGGTGACGGAGAAGGAATTGTTGGCTATTGTGTTCGCCATGGAAAAATTTCGGCCATATCTTATGGGGGCCAAAGTCATAGTGCACACCGACCATGCCGCCCTTAGGTATTTGATGACCAAGAAAGATTCCAAGGCAAGGTTGATGAGATGGGTGTTACTTCTTCAAGAGTTTGATTTGGAAATAGTGGACCGGAAAGGTAGTGAGAACCAAGTTGCGGATCATTTGTCCCGCTTGGAGGAGGAAGGAAGGCCGTGTGATGGCCTAGAGATCAATGATACATTCCCCGATGAGCAACTACTTTCTGTGTCGATGAGTGATATGCCATGGTTTGCGGACATTGCTAATTTCCTTGTGACTGGCATCATCCCGTGTGAGCTCTCTTCTAACCAAAGGAAGAAGCTCAAACGGGATAGTCTGGACTTCTATTGGGACGAGCCATACTTGTTCAAGATTTGCACCGACGGAGTGATCCGGAGGTGTGTACCTGAGGAGGAGCAATTTAGCATTCTAGAGGCTTGTCATTCCTCCCCCTATGGTGGCCATCATGGAGGGGCGAGGACAGCTTCAAAAGTTCTGAGTTGTGGTTTTTATTGGCCAACCTTGTTCAAAGATGCAAGTGATCTAGTAAAAAGGTGTGATCAATGTCAACGAGCGGGCGGGATTTCCAAGAAAGATGAGATGCCTCTAAACACCATTCTTGAAGTTGATATCTTTGATGTATGGGGTATCGATTTTATGGGCCCTTTTGTAAGCTCGTGTGGAAACACTTACATTCTTGTAGCGGTTGATTATGTCTCAAAATGGGTTGAGGCCGTGGCCTTGCCCAACAATGAAGCTAGGAGTGTGGTGGCATTTCTAAAGAAGAGCATTTTCACAAGGTTTGGTATGCCCCAGGCAATTATTAGTGATGGAGGATCGCATTTTTGTAATAGAGATTTTGATGTCTTGCTTTCCAAGTATGGTGTCAACCACAAAGTGTCTACGCCTTATCATCCTCAAGCAAATGGCTAGGTTGAAGTGTCCAACAGGGAGATCAAGAGCATTTTGTCCAAAACCGTCAATGCCAATAGGACCGATTGGTCTAAAAAGTTAGATGATGTTCTATGGGCTTATCGGACCGCTTACAAGACCCCAATTGGTATGTCGCCGTACCGGTTGGTGTTTGGGAAAG
This sequence comes from Nicotiana attenuata, assembly GCF_001879085.1. Lineage (NCBI taxonomy): Eukaryota > Viridiplantae > Streptophyta > Magnoliopsida > Solanales > Solanaceae > Nicotiana > Nicotiana attenuata. The sequence continues at coordinate 132,306 of NW_017672971.1, forward strand.
CATGTCATCTACCAGTGGAGTTGGAGCATAAGGCCATGTGGGCCTTGAAGAAGTTGAATCTTGATTGGGACATAGTTGCTAATCTTCGGGTAGAGCAACTCAATGAGCTTGATGAACTTAGGATCCATGCCCACTCTAGTTCGTCCCTGTATAAGGATAAAATGAAATACCTTCATGACAAATATACTCGGGGCAAGGAGTTCAAGGTGGGAGATTTGGTGCTCTTATTCAATTCTCGTCTAAGGTTGTTCCCGGGAAAGCTGAAGTCAAAGTGGAGCGGACCATTTGAAGTAGTGTGTGTGACCCCGTTTGGTGCTCTTGATTTAAAGAACAAAAGTGGTGAAGTTTTTAGAGTGAATGGGCATAGAGTCAAGCATTATTTGGGGAAGTTTGATGATAGCCATGTGTTGGCTCTTGTGCATTTCAAATGATTGGATGGTAACATGCATAGTGCCGCGACGTTAAATCAGGCGCTTCTTGGGAGGAAACCCATGTGTTTTTCTTCTTGTTTTTATTTGATTTTCATTGTAGTGTAGGATTGATTTTTGGGCTAACTGGTTGTGATATGTTACAGGATTGAGTTGATGCAGTGCAGGACATAATTGAAAAAATGCACAGGTCTCTGAAGTTTCCAGTGCGGCCGCACTACCATTTTGTGCGGAC
>NW_017672971.1:136842-143317 GCF_001879085.1 Nicotiana attenuata
ATTTACTGCTCACCGACTGAGCCAGGCGCTTCTTAGCATAAACAACTGGATGCAAACTGCCTCATCCAAGTTGTTTCCCTCACTCACCATTGTGGTTAGAGGCTCATCGCCACCTCCAGTTCCGCAGGTATCCAACAGTCGATAGAGCATGCGCTCAAGGAGATACTTGGACAAACCAGAGATGATCTCGACACTCAGGCACGCTCTCCAATGGACAGTGTGATTCACAGAGCAGCTCTTCAAGGAGCTTGCTAAGAGCGTAAGAAGCTAGGAAGACACGGGCCTCCAAGGAGTCCGTGAAAGGATTCTGCGTGCAGATGTAGACAGACTGAAGGCAGATCACCTGCCTTAGACTTATTGCTCCAGGCCCAGCACCAGCAGTTGATCCATAGCCGGAGCAGTCACAGAGGCTCCAAGAGCAGGAGGGTGATTCTAGAGCTGATGATGCTGTCATCCAGTTGGCGGACCCACCGGAGACTTCCTCCAGTCAGACCACAGGATTGTTACCAAGTTCAGAGCCTGCCCCAGTCTAGTGCCCATTCCCATAGCAGAGGCAGCAAGCCACAGGGACCCACATTCCCGAGCCACAGAGGACCTTGGACCACATGACCCTATGCAGACAGACAGGCCTTAGGGAGTCTTCTATATCCTTTCCCCTTATCTTTTTGATGCTTTATTTAGACTAGTTGGCATTGGACATGCCAGCTTTCATTTTTGAGGTAGCCTACATTCTGGATGATGAATATATTACATTTTATGCTTTGTTTATCTTTATCTTTGGTGTATAAATAATTCCTATATCTTTGTTATCATTTTATCGTATTTGTGATTTCACTTTTGGTTGTATTATTAAAGTGTATCATCTCTATCTGTTATATATTCATCCCATACATTGTATATTCCAATCCCCTCTTGTTAGTATTCATTCTATATTCCGCAAAATTTTTCGTTTTTAGCTTTCTTATTTTGTGATTCGTAGTTTTTTTGTTTTCTGGAGTTTGCAATCAAGCCTTTGGTTTTCTTTAATGCCACGGTTCTTTCCAAAGGTGGAGTGTTGTGTTGAAAACCGGGTGGCTTTCTTTTCCAATGATAGATGGCGTGTGAACAACCTTCTAAGGGTTTGAGTTCGTTTTTCTTTTTGTTCTTTAGTAGTTAGTATTAAGGGTGCCTCGAGCCAAGCTTCACTTGGCCTAGCCACATTTGCCTTTGATTCTTATGGTCGAAGCACCAATTTCTGTGTGTTTTGAGGTGGTGAAAGGTTGTGACCTTGAGGACTCTTGTGATTGGCCGATAATCATCAAGTGGTTTTTCGGATCATTGTGAGCTTAAATCTTATCTAAGGTCGTTGTGGCCCCCCGACTCTGTATCTTAGCAATCCCAAGCTTGTGTGGTGAGTAAATTGAATTGCAAGCCCAAAGTCCCGAGCCATTGGTCTAGAACTTGCCCTGAATGTTTGTTTGAGACGAAATCCTAAGTGAACTTTTACATTGAGCCATGATTATAGGCTCTCCTTGGTCCAAATGATAGTTTGAACACAATCCATAGCCATACCATGATAAAAGTCCCCTAGTTAACCCTTTTGAGCCTTTAAACCTTTTTCTTTCAAGAACCATGATACAAGGCCTTATACCCGTTCTAAAAGATACCCTCTCTTGGCACCAATTCTTCCTTTAGCTATGCAAAAAGTTATAAGTTTTGGGGGGGGAGACGAGATGCAACAAAGTGTGGTAAACAAGGCCAAAAATGAAGATAGAAAGGCAATCGAAAAGAAAGAAAAGCAAAAAGACAAAAGAATGTTCAATGTGAACTAAAGAATTGAAAAAGGATTCAAAGAAAAGCAAAGTATGAAAGGTGTGGAAAGTTAAAAAGGAGAAAAGTCTTTGAAATGCATTAAGAAAGAGTGACATCGTGTCTCTAACCCCTTCAAAAGAAGTGAAGAGACGCGAAGAGTCAAGTGAATGGATGCCAAATGAATCAAAAAGAAGTGCTTGAGGAAGATGGAACTACTTAGACCAAACATTTTCTATCCCTGCACCAAAGCCTTTCACAATGTCTCCACAAAAAGCCCTATATGATCTTGAGTTGATGAAGCGTACATTAGTGGATACTCACATAAGGGTGCAAGCATCTGGTACCTAGAGGCCGGACTTTGTGGCTTTTTCTGAGAAGAAATGTGAATTCCCATTATTCTTCGTTTGAGTGCCCACTATCTTAAAGTGAGGATGCTTAAGGAGAGTTGAGGATGTGAGTTGGGTTCCACAATGACCAAATGTAATAGAAAAGAAGTTCTTTGATGTGTTGAGTCAATTCTTGATGCTCTTGTGTCGCACTTTGATCCATGGTATTTAAAAGAGTAAATGTGTTAATGATTCATGTGTATTGAGAGGGAAATTGTTAGTTCCAATTGAGGCTAGTTGAGTCACTTTAGGACAAGTAAAATTTTTCTTGGTCTTTCTCTTAAGGGGTGGGTCTTATTTTGTTTGCTTGAGGACAAGCAAAAGCTTAAGTTTGGGGGAGTTGATAACTAGAGATTTTGAAGCATTTTATAGTCCTTCTTGTTTATGCTTTGATTAAATATTCATACAAAATAGTCCCAAAAGGATCACAAGTTGTGCTTGATTGCAGGTTTGATCAACAAAGTGACAAAATGTCAAAGATCGCTCAAAAGGAGTGAAACTTGCCACAAGTGCCAAAGACAAAGCCAAGTTCAGTCAAAACAGGCCCAGTGCGGCCGCACACCACTTTGTGCGGTCCCAGACTGGAGATTCAGAGAGCTGTATTTTCTAGCATCCAGGCAAGTGCGGCCGCACAAGGTTTGTCGCGGTACCGCACTGAAGGCAAATGCGGACCGCACTACATTCGTGCAAGTCCGTAGTGCACAAGATTCAGAGAGGTTGCATTTTCAAGTTTTAAGCCTCCGCGGTCCGCGGTCAAATTTGTGCGGACCGCACTAGAAGCCTCCGAGGCCGCAGTCCATTCTGTGCGGTCCGCGGAGCCCAAGTTCAGAGAGCAAGAATTTTGAAGTCAAGAGCCCAGTGCGGACCGCGGTCCATTTTGTGCGGTCCACACTAACCCCGCAGGGGCAATTTTGTCCAGATTTTTTAGCTTAGTATAAATAGATTCTTTTTTCATTTTTAGGGTATCAGATATTGTAATACACCAGCTGCGCTCGTGGTTCGACTTTTCTTAGCCATTTTGGGCATTTTTACTTACTTTCCATCATTGAATCTTTGTATTTAGCTTAGCAATTAATTAATATGTGTTATCTTCTTCTATTTCTTGTTTTTCTTCTTTGAATATGAGTAGCTAGACCCTATAGCTAGGGTTGTGGCTCAACCCTAGTGTGGGTAATTGATGGATCTTGTATTTTAGGGCTAATTTGACTATGGGTGTTTGTTATTTGGGCCAATTTCATGGTTAATTTCTAAATTAGTGGTTGCAAACACTAGTTTGTGTTGAGTTGACTTGAGCTCCTCTTGAGAAAGAGAGCCTAAGTCTCCGAAATTGGTCCAACAATAAACTGGGGCGTACTCAAGAGATTGATAGCCCCAATTAAAGGGTTAAACCTCGAGAGAGTAATACCCGAATTGAACCCTAGTTGCTTGTGCAAATTTGCATACCCAATTGGTCTTGAGAAAGCCAATTCGGGCAAAATCACTCGAACCACCGAGAGGTGTAGAGTGGGTAAAGTCGTGCAACGGTTATAACATACTCCCCAAATATGTCAAACGTGCCCTAGATTCAAGTACCCGTCAATTAACCACTTAGGTGGTAGTCACTACCCTAGTGCCCTAGCATTTTAACTCTTAGCTTAATTTACAATTTGTAGTTTGTTAAAAGTAGAATTATAAAAAAAATCCCAAAAATTTTGAGAAGTGTAATTAAGAACACATACGCAATCCTAAACTAGATAGATACTTGATTCCAATTCTAGCTCTTTGTGGATTCGATCCCGACACAAAATCGGGTAAAAGCTATTGCGACCCTCTCTTGCTACTTTTTAGTAGTGCGGAGTTGGCAGCGATCACTGGCCAAGGAGTTAATGCTACCCAAGGAGCGGCAGTCGACTCCGTAATCGATGATGCGGGTGAGAACCTGAGGGGTGAGGACATTCCCCCGACTGCTACACCAGTTCCTACACCTGCTGAGGGTGCCACTATCCCTCCCATTGATACTCCTGTTCCGCCTCCAGCCCCAACATCCGGTTCTGGTAATTCTGATAGGGATCTTAGGGGAGCTATTCAGATGTTGACTTAGCTAGTGGCCTCACAGGCCCAGAGGTCAAATTTTGCACCTAGTTCATCTAGCCAGCAAGGGGATTCCACCAGTTCTAGGATAAACAAATTTCTTCAACTAGACCCTCCAGTGTTTACGGGTGCAAATCCTGAGGAAGACCCCCAGGATTTTATTGATGAGATGCACAAGACCCTCAGGGTTATGCATGCAACTGAGACAGAGGGAGTGGAGTTGGCTGCCTACCGTCTGAAAGGGGTGGACTATTCATGGTTTGAGTTGTGGGAAGATTCCCATGAGGAGGGGAGCCCTCCGGCGAGGTGGAACGAGTTTGCCGACGCCTTTATAGATCATTTCTTGCCCGCCGATACAAGGGTAGCCCGGGCAACAGAATTTGAGAATCTAAAGCAAGGTAGCAAGAGTGTATGGGAGTACCACATGGAGTTTGTCCGCCTGTCCAAGTATGCTATCCATATGTTGCCTACTATGGAGGCCAGGGTGCGCCGGTTTGTTCAGGGCCTTAATCCTTTGACTGTTAATGAGGCTTCTACATCTGCCTTGAATTATGACATGAATTATGGGAAGATAGTGGCATTTTCTCAGGCCACAGAGAACCGTAAACTGAAAAGCAGGATGGAAAGAGAGGGTAACAGCAAGGCCCGGTCTGCGAGCAACTTGGGAGAGTCACTAGGTGGGGGAAGATCATCTTTCAGGGGAGGATCATCAGGGCCGTCCCAGTCTGTTGCACAGTCTTCAGCCAGTGCACCGCCATCAGGGCCCAACCAGCAGCAACAGTGGAGTTGTTTCAGGCCCAGTTAGGGTAACAGGGGATCCCACCAGCGGGGTCGATCAGGAGAGAGATCCCAGAGCAACAGAGGTCCCTATGCCCAAGGTGCGGGAAGATGCACTCAGGGCCGGTTTGCTACTTGGAGTTACCCGTATGCTATGGATGTGGGATGAAGGGTCATACTCAGAGGCATTGTCGCGTATCCCACCAGGGAGCGGGCAGGGGCATGGCACAGCCAGCCAGCCCAGCAGCTGCTACATCTTCAGCCCTCTCTCCAGCTCGAGGTTACCCAGCACCGCCGGGGCGTGGTGCAGCTAGGGGTGGTGCAAAGAGTTCGGGAGGACCCAGCCGGTTCTATGCTATGAGTGGTCGCCAGACTGCAGAGGCTTCTCCAGATGTTGTTACAGGTATTCTGACTGTCCAATCTCATGATGTGTATGCACTTATTGACCCCGGTTCCACCTTGTCCTATGGTACCTGTCACGACCCAATTCCCATAACCGGTCGTGATGGCGCCTCTCGTGAAGACAAGGCCAGCCAACTTACCCAAATCATTTCATTAACAGTTACTAAAAATAAGTGAATAGAATAATACAACTTAACGGCTATAATAATCGGTATTTTCAACCCCACATAACCCGACCGGGGTGTCACAAGTCACGAGCATCTAAGAGGTAGGAACACGACTACAGGATCATATATATATAAAATGAAATCTGGAATCCAAAAGATGAAGTCCGGTGCCGCGAACGCTGGCGGTCACCTTGCTCAGCTACATTAGTATTACCTTCAGTCCGCTAATAACCCGCTACCGGGTAAACAATACCTGCAACTGCACGCGAGGTGCAGGGAGTAAAGTGAGTACTTCTAACCCAGTGGTAATAAGAGTAAATAATAACTGAGAGACAAGAAATCACGTAAGAGCACTCCATCATGCTATATAGGACAGTACAACCCTTTGAGAAAACAGTAAAACAGTGAAAAATCCTTTAGAAAATATCTGGCTCAGTTTAAAAACCTCTTTTGAAAATATCCTTTTCCAACAGTCAAGCAAATGAATGCGTAATCAGATAGTGCAAGTCCGCACAAAAGTCAGCCCCTCGGGCACAACACTCCACTAACAATTAACACCAGGGCGTCTGGTAAACAGTGCAAGATGTAGCATGAATGCCAATGAAATGATAGTGCTGAATGTCATGACACGTATTACAAACAGGAACCAATGCATGAATGCAATGCAATGCATATGACCGCTGCGGCGCGCAGCCCGATCCATTTGGGTACCCGCGCTCACTGTGGGGGTTCAGGACTCCGGAGGGGCTCCTACAGCCCAAGCGCAATATCATCATAGCATCGCTACGGCGTGCAGCCCGATCCATCCTCAGTCCAGAACATGCAAATGAGCCACTCGGGCAATGTCAAGTAATAGCTTTTAACTCAAAACATCAGAAAAAT
>NW_017672971.1:143636-151465 GCF_001879085.1 Nicotiana attenuata
TTTTGAAGAATTTCAACCAATTTCCATGTTAAATCTATCAAAGTTCCATGTATTTAGGCCAAGGGACTTACCTCCAATCACACCTAGTCGAAATCCCCCTTCAATTCCGTCTAATAGCTCCCAAGCTCGCTTAAAAATGGTGGAAATAACATAACCCTCGCGGAACAAAATGAATATAAAACTCCTATTGGCTTCAGGGGTTTTCGCTTCTGCGGTCCCCACGCCCGCTTCCGCGCAACCGCTTCTGCGGTTTCTGTCCGCTTATGCGGAATTTTATTAAAACTCAAGGGCCGTTTCTGCGACACAAATTTCCGCTTTTGCGGAAGCTCACCCCTGGCCAAACCTGCTTCTGCGACCGCCTGTCCGTTTCTGCGGACTCGCTTAAGCGAAAAGTGTTCCGCTTCTGCGGAACTGCCCAACTCCACTCCAGACCGCTTTTGCGACCAAGATTACGCTTCTGCGGAACCGCTTATGCGGTCCATTTCCGCAGAAGCGAACATACCAGATACCAGCAAAATGTGCCATTTCCTCAACTTGAATTTCATCCCGATAGCCATCCGAAATCACCCCGAGGCCCCCGGGACCTCAACCAAAAGCACCAACATGTCTTAAAACATCATCCAAACTGATTCCAATCATCAAAACACATCAAACAACACTAAAATAATCAATTCTCATGTATTACATCCCCGTTTCCCCCATTTATTGCTCTTTCATGTTTTATTATCAGCAACGGGTGAGTTAGAGTTGAATTGAATTGGTTTGGATAGGAAATGAGACACTAAGTCTCTTTAAGGAAGATTTGGTTTGGAAAAGTCAACCGAATGTTGACTTATGAGTTGGAAGGTTCGGATGTGATTTCCGGTGATTCGGTTAGCTTCGGGGGATGATTTGTAACTTGGGAGTGCGATCGGAATTGATTTTGGAGGCCCGGTGTAGAATTAGGCTTGAATTGACGAAGTTAGTATTTTGGCGAAATCCGGTTGATAGGTGAGATTTTGATCCGAGGGTCGGAATGGAATTCCGAGAGTTGCAGTAGCTTCGTTAGGTGATTTTGGATATGTTTGCAAAATTTTAGATGATTCGGAAGTGATTTGGTTGGGTTTTTGATCAAATGTGAGTTTCGGAAGTTTTTAAAGAACTTAGGCTTGAATCCGATGAGAATTGATGATTTTAGTGTTGTTTGATGTGTTTTGATGATTGGAACCAGTTTGGATGATGTTTTAAGACATGTTGGTGCTTTTGGTTGAGGTCCCGGGGGCCTCGGGGTGATTTCGGATGGCTATCGGGATGAAATTCAAGTTGAGGAAATGGCACATTTTGCTGGTATCTGGTATGTTCACTTCTGCGGAAATGGACGCATAAGCGGTTCCGCAGAAGCGTAATCTTGGTCGCAAAAGTGGTCTGGAGTGGAGTTGGGCAGTTCCGCAGAAGCGGAACACTTTTCGCTTAAGCGAGTCCGCAGAAACGGACAGGCGATCGCAGAAGTGGGTTTGGCCAGGGGTGAGCTTCCGCAAAAGCAGAAATTTGTGTCGCAGGAATGGCCCTTGAGTTTTAATGAAATTCCGCATAAGCGGACAGAAACCGCAGAAGCGGTTGCGCGGAAGCGGGCGTGGGGACCGCAGAAGCGGAAACCCCTGAAGCGGAAACCCCTGAAGCCAGTAGGAGTTTTATATTCATTTTGTTCCGCGAGGGTTATGTTATTTCCACCATTTTTAAGCGAGCTTGGGAGCTATTGGACGGAATTGAAGGGGGATTTCGACTAGGTGTGATTGGAGGTAAGTCCCTTGGCCTAAATACATGGAACTTTGATAGATTTAACATGGAAATTGGTTGAAATTCTTCAAAAAAGGGGTAAAGCTAGGGCTTGAGTTTTTGATATTTTAAATTGGGATTTGATAGGTCATTTGAGCTCGGATTTGGGAGTTCTTGGTATGTATGAACTCGTGGCGAGACGAGGAATCCTGTAACGTGAGTTTTGTAATTTTTCGAGAAGTGGGCCCGGGGCTCGGGTTTTGCTAGTTTCGAGATTTCTGCTATTTCTCGATTGTTTTCGATTGGGTATTGTTCCCTTAGCATATTGTGATGTATTCGCTCTGATTTTGGTTAGATTCGACGCGCGTGGAGGCCGGTTTGAGGGGAAAAGGCGTCGCGAGCTAGGGATTTCGCCGGTTCGAGGTGAGTAATACTTGTAAATGATATCCTGAGGGTTTGAAACCCCGGATTTGCACATCATAGTGCTGTATTGTGGTGACTTGCACGCCAGGTATGAGCGTGGGGTAGAGCACCATTGGGGATTGTGACTTGGTCCGTCCCGGTTAATGATTTTACTGCGTAATTGACTGAAACCTACTTGATGCTATCGTGATTTGGGTTGATTGCCATGTTTTGGGCTTCGTGCCGACTATTTGAATCCTTTAGGGATTATTATCACTGTTTTCATGACACTTAGCATATTAAATGATTTCAGTCCTGAGTTAAACCCTGTTTTGAAATGTGCAGTCATATTGCTAAAGTTTAAAGACTTAAATTGTATTTTTCTGATGTTTTGAGTTAAAAGCTATTACTTGACATTGCCCGAGTGGCTCATTTGCATGTTCTGGACTGAGGATGGATCGGGCTGCACGCCGTAGCGATGCTATGATGATATTGCGCTTGGGCTGTAGGATCCCCTCCGGAGTCTGAACCCCCACAGTGAGCGCGGGTACCCTAATGGATCGGGCTGCGTGCCGCAGCGGTCATATGCATTGCATTGCATGCATGCATTGGTTCCTATTTGTAATACGTGTCATGACATTCAGCACTCTCATTTCATTGGCATTCATGCTACATCTTGCACTGTTTACCAGACGCCCTGGTGTTAATTGTTAGTGGAGTGCTGTGCCCGAGGGGCTGACTTATGTGCGGACTTGCACTATCTGATTACGCATTCATTTCCTTGACTGTTGGAAAAGGATATTTCCAAAAGAGGTTTTTAAACTGAGCCATATATTTTCTAAAGGACTTTTCACGGTTTTACTGTTTTCTCAAAGGGTTGTACTGTCCTATATAGCATGATGGAGTGCTCTTACGTAATTTCTTGTCTCTCAGTTATTATTTACTCTTATTACCACTGAGTTGGAAGTACTCACTTTACTCCCTGCACCTCGCGTGCAGTTGCAGGTATTATTTACCCGGTAGCGGGTTATTAGCGGACTGAAGGTAATACTAATGTAGCTGAGCAAGGTGACCGCCAGCGTTCGCGGCACCGGACTTCATCTTTTGGATTCCAGATTTCATTTTATATATATATGACCCTGTAGTCGTGTTCCTACCTCTTAGATGCTCGTGACTTGTGACACCCCGGTCGGGTTATGTGGGGTTGAAAATACCGATTATTATGGCTGTTAAGTTGTATTATTCTATTCACTTATGTTAGTAACTATTAAAGAAATGATTTGGGTAAGTTGGTTGGCCTTGTCTTCACGAGAGGCGCCATCACGACCGGTTATGGGAATTGGGTCGTGACAGTACCCCTTATGTTGCTATGGAGTTTGGGATAGAACCAGAACAGCTTCATGAACCATTCTCGGTATCTACTCTGGTGGGTGAGCCTATTACGGCTGCATGAGTTTATAGGGGTTGTGTTATCACGGTACGTGGTAGGGATACCATGGCCGGTCTTATTAAATTAGGAATGGTCGATTTTGATGTAATAATGGGAATTGATTGGCTTTATTAATGTTATGCCAAACTTGATTGTCAGACTAGAACTATGAGGCTTGAGTTTCCTAATAAGCCCGTTATGGAATGGAAGGGAGATAATGTAGTGCCAAAAGGTCGGTTTATTTCTTACCTTAAGGCCGCAAGGATGACCAAGAAGGGGTGTATCTATCATTTAGTCCGGGTTACGGACACTGATACCGAGGAACCTAGACTTGAGTCCGTGCCAGTTGTGAATGAATTTCCGGATGTCTTTCTAGATGAGCTCCCTGGAATCCCACCAGACAGGGAGATTGATTTTGGGATCGATGTGATGCCAGGCACGCAACCTATATCAATTCCACCTTACAAAATGGCACCGACAGAATTAAAAGAGCTAAAGGAACAATTGAAGGATTTGCTAGAGAAGGGTTTCATCTGGCCGAGTGTGTCACCATGGGGCGTACCGGTTTTGTTTGTAAGGAAGAAAGATGGGTCGCTACGGATGTGTATTGACTACCGACAACTTAACAAAGTCACAATAAAAAATAAATACCCTCTACCAAGGATAGATGATTTGTTTGATCAATTGCAAGGTGCTAAGTGTTTCTCAAAAATTGACTTGCGGTCCGGGTATCACCAATTGAAAATAAGGGACCAGGATATTCCAAGAACAGCTTTCAGGACTCGGTATGGGCACTTTGAGTTTCTGGTGATGTCTTTTGGGCTAACAAATGCCCCGGTAGCTTTCATGGATCTTATGAACCGAGTCTTCAAGCCTTTTCTAGACTCTTTTGTGATAGTGTTCATCGACGATATTCTTGTGTATTCCCGAAGTCAGGAGGACCATGTTGACCATCTCAGGGCAGTTCTGCAGACTCTTCAACAGCACCAATTGTATGCAAAATTTTTGAAATGTGAATTTTGGCTTGAATCCGTCGCGTTCTTGGGTCATGTCGTCTCCAGGGAAGGAATTATGGTTGATCCTCAAAAGATTACAGCAATGAAGAATTGGCATAGACCTACCACTCCAACAGAGATTCACAGTTTCTTGGTCTTGTGCGGGTACAACAGAAGATTTGTGGAGGGTTTTTTACCACTCTTGCCTCTCCATTGACTAAATTGATGCAAAAAGCAGTTAAGTTCCAGTGGTCTGATGCTTGTGAAAGGAGCTTCCAGGAATTGAAATCAAGATTAACTACAACACCGGTATTAACCCTGCCAGAGGGTACAAAAGGATTTGTGGTGTATTGCGATGCTTCAAGGATCGGGCTTGGGTGTGTGCTAATGCAACACGGCAAGGTTATAGCCAAGAATCATGAGAAGAACTATCCAACCCATGACTTAGAGCTTGCGGCGATGGTTTTCGCACTAAAGATTTGGCGACATTATTTGTATAGGGTCCATGTGGATGTATTTACGGACCCCAAGAGCCTTCAATATATTTTCAAACAAAAGGAGTTGAATTTGAGGCAGAGGAGATAGCTCGAGTTGCTTAAGGACTATGACATTGATATTCTCTATCACCCGGGGAAGGCCAATATTGTGGCGGATGCTCTTAGTCGGAAATCTATGGGAAGTTTGGCTCATTTGAAGGCGGATCAGAGGCCGTTGGCCAGGGAGGTTCACCAGTTGGCTAGTTTAGGAGTTCGTCTTGCGGACTCTAGCGAAGGGGGAATGATCGTGCAGAATAGGGTTATATCATCGCTTGTGGTGGAAGTCAAATTGAAGCAATTCAACGATCCATTGTTAGCACAACTGAAAGAGGGGATTCATAAACATAAGACCACAGCTTTTTCCTTTGGCATGGATGATGGTACCCTACAGTACCAAGGTCGCCTATGTGTTCCGGATATTGACGGTCTTCAGGAAAGGATCATGGCAGAAGCTCACACTTCTAGGTATTCTGTGCACCTGATTAGGTCACAGCGGACTCAACCTTAGGAAGAGTGGGCGCTAATACTTTTACCCAATAGTGGTATCGGGGTCAATTTCAACAGGGAACTAGAAAGGGAGTTGGATATTTGTTTAGCCTAGAATTGCGTGTTTGCTTCTAATTGATCTTCTATCATTTTTGGGTTTTTGTGATTATCAACTACAATTTAACAACTACTAATTATAACTAAATTATGCTAAGATAGTAACTCTAGGTTGTATGCAAGATAGAGAAAGACACTAGGGTCGTAGCATTTACCTAGGTGGTCAACTAACGGGTCGAGATTCCTAATACGAGAATGATGATTATGGGGCTTATGATATAACCGTTGCACGATAGCATTCACTCTCACACCTCTCGGTAGAAAGAGTGATTTTGCCAATTGACTCTCTCGAGACCAATTGGGTAGGCTAACAAACCAAGCAACTTAGGGTTCAAGTTGGGTAATCACTCTCTCGAGGTCTTACCCGTTAATTGGGACTACCATTCTCATGGGTCCATCCCAATTCCTTGTTGGGTTAACTTTGGAGTCATAGACACTCTTTCTCAAGAAGAGTCAGGACTCACTAAGCTAGACTTAGTGTTTGCAACCACCAAATCCTAGTTAAAATATAAAATCAACCCAAATATCAAACACCCAACATCATTCAAGCACTAAACAATCACACCCATTAATTACCCACACTAGGGTTGAGCCACAACCCTAGCTAATGGGTTTAGCTAGACATAATAGCAACAGAAATTAAAGAAGAAGTAGATAAAATCAACATAATAATTAACTAGGAAGTTAATCTACACGAATTCACGTTAAAACAAGGTTAAAATGCCCAAAATAGGCTAAAACTTGAATCTCACGAGTGCTGCTGCTATCTGATGTCTAAAACTTAACCTAGAAATAATAAAATATTCTATTTATACTATGCCAGAAAAATCGGACAAAAATACCCCTGCGGGGCTGGCGCGGACCGCGCATAAATGCAGCGCGGCCGCGTAGGGGTCTTGGCCTTCTATCATTCACTTCTGGAACTGGGGACGCGGACCGCACAAAGAAGTAGCGCGGCCGCACATGCTAATGAGCGCGGACCGCACAACATTGAAGCGCGACCGCGTAGACACCAGCGCTGACCGCGTAGAAATGAGCGCTGACCGCGCTTGGAGACTCCTGAAATGGGTGCTCTCTGAATCTCCTAGTGCGGCCGCGCAACAAATCAGTGCGGTCCGCGCTAGGTCCTCCTGTCCCTACTTCAATGATTTTTGATACTTGAGCAGGTTTCACTCCGTTTCGAGCTGGTTCTTGACTTTCGTCATCTTGTCGCTCGAACCTGCAATCAAGCGCACATTGTAAGCATTCTGAGTCTATTTCATGACAATTCATACATAAGGCATAGGCAAGTATGGGCATAAAACGTGTTAAAATCACAGTTATCAAACTCCCCCAAACTTAAACCTTTGCTTGTCCTCAAGCAAATAGAAGAAGACCCACCCCTAAAAAGGAAACATCCAAGTAATTCCAGCTTATCCTAAGGAAACCTCATCACGCATCAATTGGGACTAACAATTGCCCTCAATACAAATGCATCATTAACACATTTTTAATCTTTTAAGAACTATGGATCGAATGTGACACGAGAGCATCAAGGGTTGACTCATTTCATCAAGGCACTTTTCTCAAATACCTTGGTCTTTGTGGAATCCAAACTCACACATCCTCAACTCTCCCTAAGCGAACCTCACTTTTTAGAGTAATGACACACAACCTGAAGTTGATGGATTTTTGTTTTCACTCATTTCTCTCACAAAGAAGGTCATAAGTCCAGCTTTAGGTACCATATGCTTGCCCCTTATGTAAGTATCCACTAATGTAGGCTTCCCTCAACTCAAGATCATATAGGGCTTTTGAGGAGTCTTTGTGAAGGCTTTTGGGTGAAGGTAGGGTATGTTTTTGTTCATTTAGGTTCAATCTTCCCTTTAGCACTTCTTTTGATTCATTATGGCATACTTTTTGACTCATTTGAGTATTTCACTTCTTTCAATTCTTTCAAGGGGTTAGAGAGACACATTGTCACTCTTTCTTTTGCAATTCAAACCTTTCTCCTTTTTCTACTTTTACACAACCTTTTTCACTTTGTTTTCTTTGAATCCCCTTTTCCGGTTCCTATTCACTTTTGTATTTCTTTTTGTCTTTTTCTCTTTTTCATTGCCTCCCTTTTCT
>NW_017672971.1:151860-157586 GCF_001879085.1 Nicotiana attenuata
ATGCTAAAGACATCGAGTTGAGAGCCCACGACGACCTTAGTTCCAATTCAAGCGCACAATGGCCCCACACGACCATATGATGATTGTTTGGTCAACACAAGAGTCTCAAGGCCACAATTTTCACCATCCTAAACACAACATTATGTCTTTGACCATGGGATCAAAGGAAATGTGTTAGGCCCAAGTGAAGCTTGCCTGAGGTCCTCTTAACTATGAAATATTGAAAATCAAAAGAAGAAAAATCAAAAACGGACTCAAACCCTTAAGAAGGTTGTCACGCCATCTATCATTGGGAAGAGCCACCCGGTTCGCACAACACTCTACCCTTGGAAAGAACCGTGGCATTAAGAAAATCAAGGGCTTATTGAAAACACTAAAACCGAAACAAAAGGCTACGAGCCTCACTACTAGGCTGAAAACGAAAAATTTGAACGAAAATAGAAAAAAAACCAAATGAATATGTACAATGGGGAGTCGAATATACAACGGGATGAATATATACATAAGAGTCTAAAAGTAGCCAAAGTTAAAAGTTATATACAGGCCAACTATTTAAAAATCCAAGACAATCCAAAACATAGACTAGAAATGAAATAAATATATACAGTCATCCAGTGTATCAGAATCAAAATGGTAGGGCGCACCCCCACGAATAAGAGCTGGCATTGTCCCAAATGCCAACTACCAAAATAAGCTCAAAAAACAGAGATAAAGGATATAGAAAGGCCCCTCAAGCCTGGTCCACATGCGTGGGGTCTCCTGTCGTCCCCGGATCCTCTGTAGTAGCCGGGACCTCAGACTGGTCTCCGACCTGCTGCTGGGACATGAGCTGGATCAAGGAAAGGCTGAACCACCGGTGGAACACTGGATGTACCCTCCTGAACCTGGGCCACCTCTATCACAACTCCCTCAGTGCTAGGGAGTTTCCTCTTCTTCCTCGGCCTGGGAGTCTCCTCCTGCTGTGGCTGAACTGCTGCTGGATCTATAGCTGGCTCCCCGAAGAGTAAGTCAAGTGGCATCTGATCCGCCAAGAGCTTATCTACATCCTCCCTCAACTTCGTCACTAACTCCTTGGAAGCCTTTTGCTTCCTCAATTTCCTGTGCTCCCTAGCTAGTTTACCCAATGCGGTGCTGTGTGCCCCAACTGCCTTAGCCAAGGCATCCTGTGTCTCCATCATCTTTTCCTGGTTGGCCAGGATCTTCCTCAGTGTCTCCTCAATGGAAGGAGGGATCTCAACTGTGGCAGGGCTGACTGTGCCTGAACTACAGTGGCCAAGTTTGACAACATGGATGTCGCAGCTGACATCCAGTTGTTCAAACTGGCTAGAGACTGAGCAAGCTGGTGGGCAGTGAACCGGTGAGTCTTCGATGAAGGGACATCCGGGTCCGCAGCAGTAGATAGACCAGCAATAGTAAAAGGACCCTGAGGCAATGTTTCACTGGTAGCAAGGATGGTGGAAGGCTCAGTGGACTGCTCAATAACCGCTGGCTCCTCAGACTGGCCAGGTGCGGTGTAAGTGGATGCCTGAGGCTTTTTGGACCTCTTTGGGTTGTCGGGACCCAACTGACTGTACCATGAGTAGGGGGCCACCGGATCTACCTGGACATCAATCCTCTTTTTCTTCACTTTCAATTCTCTAAAGTACAGGGAAAGAGTGTTCGGGAAGGGGTAGTTTGTGTTGGTCTCCTGCCCGACCGTAGAAATCACCCTTGACATGATGTTGCCCACATTCAGAGGAAAACCATCCAGAATAGATGCCACTAATACTGCATGGGGAATAGGAACTGTGGGATCATGAGTGGAGGGATCAAGCCTACTACACACGAAGGTCAACCAACCCTTTGCTTCAAAACTGAACGTGTTTCTCAGAATCTTCTCCCCTGCTTTCAACCAAACTGGGACAGTGCCCGGGGCTGCCAAGTGCTGGGCCAACCAAGGGCGAACCTCTTCTTTCATTGCCATCTTTTCTAAGTATTGGGTTTCGTCCTCTTCGTTGAACCCCAAAAACTCATTCAGAGACTTCCCATCAAACATCACTACTTTGTCCCTCACTTGTGTCTCCTTTGAGTCCTTCACTACATGATGAACATTGCAGTAAAATTCTTTCACCATATGTTCATTTGCGACTATGCAACGTTCCTTGAAGAAACCCCAACCCTCTCTAGTACGGAATTGTGCTTGCACATGTAGGTTTAGAGGAAGAAGATCAGAGTCAATAAATTGCCTCTCCGAAATAAATTTTCTTTTGGGCCACCACTCTCGAAATCTGTGGAAGGCTATTTCACTTACAAATCTATCAGCCCATGCTTCCGGTTTTCTTGTTCTATCAACACCACCAACTTGGGGCTCACCCCCCTCACCATATCCTGCACTCTCTTCAGATAACGAAGCTGTGGGGGAGGTGGAGTATTGTGCCTCACTTCTTGCTACAGACTCATCAGACGAATCCGAAATTACATTGACCGGTCTCTTGGAGGTAGGTGAAGGTGGAGGAGTGTCCTGTAGTTGGAATGGGTCAGAGGTGTGAGTGGGGGCTGATTCTGAGGTGATGCTCCGGGAGGGTGCATACTCACTCCCCGAAGAGTGGGAGGCAGCCCTATCAGGAGCCCGTATTAGCTTACGGGTCTTTTTAATGTTTTCCCGGGCCGGGGAGTGAGTTTAGCAACCCGCTTTCCTTTACCCCCTCGGGAGGAACCACCCCTCCCGGGTTGTTGTTCTTTTCCTCCTCGTTGCTTCACCATGATCGGCCAAGAAAAGTCTAACAATCTTAGTTGAAGCATATGCAGTGAATTGGATGCTACAGTTGAAAGCATGGTTTAGAAACAAGGTTGCAGAATAGAAGGGGCGCGGACCGCGCAAAAGTGCCACGCGGACGCGCTGGGGCAGCGCGGACCGCGTAAAACTGGACCGCGGAACGCGCTTAAGATGTTCCAGGGAAACCCCTCTCTGAATCTTACCGACGCGGTCCGCACTGATTTGGACCGCGGCGCGCTAGGCTGGCGCGGACCGCGCAGAAAGGACGCGCGGCCGCGTAGGGCAGACAATGAACTGAGTATGGGGATTTTCATTTAAGTCCAATTTTTTTGTTCAAATTATGGGTGCTAATTGTCCCTACTCAGTTACTAATCAAGAATTCATGCCCATTGTTTCAGATAAACACACAAAATCTACCCTAACAGGTAAAACTAAGAGAGAAAGAAGAAAATAAGAAGTTATACTAACATGAAGCAAAATAAAATAAAAAAAATTAAACTATGAATGAGATTAGTGAGGAATGTTACCAGGGGTTGTGAAAGTTTTAACTACTTGAAGCAAGTTCTTTTGATGCACAGTGAAAATTGAGAGCTCAGGTAGAAAATTGGCAAAAAGGTTAAAATGAATCCTAGGTCTCTATTTATAGAAAACACTATGGGACCCATTACTTACCCACCAGCGCGGCCGCGGAAATGGCCGCGGACCGCGCTGGATTTCCAGCATCCTTAATTGCCTGAACAACCCATGCGGACCGTGCTGTTTTGTCACGTGGCCTCGTGGGAAACTTCAGAGAGCATGTAATTTTGGCTTCTCCCGCGCGGACCGCACAAAAATGTCACGCGGACCGCGCAGCAAACTTCAAAGACTCAGCTCCCATTTCACCAGCCTACGCGGACCGCACTGTTGCCCTGCACTGGTCCAACATCAACCCTGCAACATCTCACAAACCATGAGTTGAAAAATCCTAATCTACAACGGAAAAATAAAAAGAATGAAAAAGACATGGGTTGTCTCCCAAGAAGCGCTTGATTTAACGTCGCGGCACGACGCATTTTACCATAATATCACTTCAAATGAAGTAGTGCCACCACGTGGCTGCCATCAATCTTCCCCAATTAATGCTTCACACGATGCCCATTGACTCGGAAAACTTCACCATTTTTGTTCTTGAGATCAATAGCACCAAATGGGGTCACCCCAACAACTTCAAATGGACCACTCCACCTAGACTTGAGCTTTCCCGGGAATAACCTCAACCGGTAGTTGAAAAGAAGAACCATGTCACCCACCTTGAATTCTTTACCCTGAGCATACTTGTCATGGAGGTACTTCATCTTGTCCTTGTACAAAGACGAGCTGGAGTAGGCATGAAATCTAAACTCATCAAGCTCATTCAATTGCTCCACTCGGAGATTGGCTGCAACATCCCATTCCAAGTTCAACTTCCTCAATGCCCACATAGCCTTGTGCTCAAGTTCCACCGGAAGATGGAAAGCTTTACCAAACACCAACTGATACAGAGACATACCAATTGGAGTCTTGTAAGCCGTCTGATAAGCCCAAAGAGCATCATCCAATTTCTTCCACCAATCGATCCTATTAGCATTCACCGTTTTGGACAAAATACTCTTTATCTCCCGATTTGAGACTTCCACTTGTCCATTAGCTTGTGGATGATAGGGGGTGGTCACTCTGTGATTAACTCCATACTTAGCAAGCAATGAGTCGAAAGCCTTGTTGCAAAAATGGGACCCCCATCACTAATAATGGCCCGAGGAGTACCAAATCTCGTAAAGATACTCTTTTTCAAAAATGCTACAACACTTCGGGCTTCATTGTTGGGTAAAGCCACGGCTTCCACCCATTTTGAAACATAGTCCACCGCCACGAGAATGTAAGTATTACCATAGGAGCTCACGAACGGACCCATGAAATCGATGCCCCAAACATAAAAAATATCCACCTCAAGAATTGTATTGAGGGGCATCTCATCCTTCTTGGAAATACCGCCGGCTCTTTGACATGCATCACATCTCTTCACCAATTCACTAGCATCCTTGAACAGCGTGGGCCAATAGAAGCCGCAACTCAAAACTTTTGAGGCTGTCCTCACCCCCCGTGATGGCCACCATAGGGAGAAGAGTGACAAGCCTCCAATATGCTCATTTGTTCACTTTCCGGTACACATCTTCTTATCACTCCATCCGTGCAAATTCTAAACAAATACGGATCATCCAATAGAAATCCAAACTATCCCGCTTAAGTTTCTTCCTTTGGTTGGAAGAGAGCTCACACGGGACGTTACCAGTCACAATGAAGTTGGCGATGTCTGCGAACCATGGCATTTCACACATAGAAACAGAAAGAAGCTGCTCGTCAGGGAACCTATCATTAATCTCAATACCATCACTTGGTCTCCCATCTTCCTCTAATCGGGACAAATGGTCTGCAACTTGATTCTCGCTTCCCTTTCTATCCACAATCTCTAGATCAAATTCCTGAAGGAGTAGCACCAATCTCATCAATCTTGCTTTCGAATCCTTCTTAGTCATAAAATACAGGAGGGCTGCATGGTCCGTGTGTATGATCACCTTTTCTCCCATAAGGTAAGGTCGAAATTTCTCCATCGCGAACACAATAGCCAATAGCTCCTTTTCTGACACTGTGTAGTTTCTCTGGGCATCATTCATAGTCTTGCTAGCATAATACATAGGATGGAACATTTTGTTGATCCTTTGGCCTAGCACCGCCCCAACCGCTACATCACTCGCATCGCACATAAGTTCAAAAGGAAAATCCCAATTAGGTGCGGTGATTATAGGAGTTGTTGTCAATTTGTGTTTCAATAGCTCAAAAGACTCCATGCACTTCTCATCAAAGATAAACTTGACATCCTTCTCTAACAATTTGCAAAGCGGGTTCACAATTTTTGAAAAATCTTTGATGAATCGCCGGTAGAACCCGGCATGAC